>NC_088219.1:33429304-33729304 GCF_036934945.1 Oncorhynchus masou masou
ATCGAGTCAGTGTGTGTGTGTGTGTGTGTGTGTGTGTGTGTGTGTGTGCGTGTGTGTGTGGGGAAGCGTGTGCGCGTGTGCGTGTGTGTGTGTGTCAGAAGGAAATCGAGCCGATCGGTTTCTACACGCTGCCACAGAACTTACAATGTTTCCTTTGGGTCCAGGGTGGCCATCCATTCCAGTCACACCCTGTAACACACACAGATGAGATGAAGCCTCTATTCAATGCATAAAGCACACACTCAGGTGAACACACAGAGAATAAGGATATAAAGATGGGGAGGGCTTCAGTGATAGACTGGGATACAGTTGAAGTCGGAAGTTTACATACACGTAGGTTGGAGTCATTAAAACTCATTTTTCAACCACTCCACAAATTTCTTGTTATCAAACTATAGTTTTGGCAAGTCGGTTAGGACATCTACTTTGTGCATGACACAAGCAATTTTTCCAACAATTGTTTACAGACAGATTATTTCACTTATAATGCACTGTATCGCAATTACAGTGGGTCAGAAGTTTACATACACTAAGTTGACTGTGCCTTTAAACAGCTTGGAAAATTCCGGAAAATGATGTAATGGATTCAGAAGCTTCTGATAGGCTAATTGACATCATTTGAGTCAATTGGAGGTGTACCTGTGGATGTATTTCAAAGCCTACCTTCAAACACAGTGCCTCTTTGCTTGACATCATGGGAAAATCTAAAGAAATCAGCCAAGACCTCAGAAAAACAATTGTAGACATCCACAAGTCTGGTTCATCTTGGGAGCTATTTCACCTGAAGGTACCACGTTTATCTGCACAAACAATAGCACGCAAGTATAAACACCATGGGACCACTGTCATACCGCTCAGGAAGGAGGCATGCTCTTTATTCTAGAGATGAATGTACTTTTGCATGAAAAGTGCAGGTCAATCCCAGAACAACAGCAAAGGACCTTGTCAGGATGCTGGAGGAATCAGGTACAAAAGTTTTTATATCCACAGTAAAACGAGTCCAATATCGACATAAACTGAAAGGAGGCTCAGCAAGGAAGAAGCCACTGCTCTAAAACCACCATGAAAAAGCCAGACTACGGTTTCCAGCTGCACATGGGGAGAAAGATCATACTTTTTGGAGAAATGTCCTCTGGTTTGATGAAAAAAAATTAGAACTGTTTGGCCATAATGACCATCGTTATGTTTGGAGGAAAAAGGGGGAGGCTTGCAAGCTGAAGAACACCATCCCAACCGTGAAACACGGGGGTGGCAGCATCATGTTGTTGTGGGGTTGCTTTGCTGCAGGAGCACAATTTCACAGGTGCACTTCACAAAATAGATATCATGAGGTGGCAAAATTATGTGGATATATTGAAGTAACATCTCAAGACATCAGTTAGGAAGTTAAAGCTTGTTCGCAAATGGGTCTTCCAAATGGACAAAGACCCCAAAGCATACTTCCAAAGTCATGGCAAAATGGCTTAAGGACAACAAAGTCAAGGAATTGGAGTGGCCATCACAAAGCCCTGACCTCAACCCCACAGAGAATTTGTAGCCAGAACTGAACAAGCGTGTGCAAGCAAAGAGGCCTACAAACCTGACTCCGTTACACCAGCTCTGTCAGGAGGAATGGGCCAAAATGCACCCAACTTATTGTGAGAAGCTTGTGGAAGGCTACCAGAAATGTTTGACCCAAGTTAAACAATTTAAAGGCAATGCTAGGAAATACTAATTGAGTGTATGTAAACTTCTGACCCACTGGGAATGTGATGGAAAAAATTAAAATAAATAATTCTCTCTACTATTATTCTGACATTTCACATTCTTAAAATAAAGTGGTGATCCTGACTGACGTAAGACAGGGAAGTCTTACTTGGATTAAATGTCAGGAATTGTGAAAAACTGAGTTTAAATATATTTGGCCAAGGTGTATGTAAACTTCCGATTTCAATTGTATATAAGCTGTAGATACCTTCCCCAATCTGAACCAACATGCTATCAGGACAAGGGGAGATTTCCCTCACATCAAATGATGTAGAGAAGGTAAAGTGGGAGACATTAATAGCTTCATATCTATAGCCATAGCCCTTCTTATCATCTGATGTATGAAGTGAACAGGAGGCTGGCTGAGAATGGCTCATAATAATGTCTGGACCGGAGCGAACGGAACGGCATCACCATCTGCTTGACGCATTTGATAGCGTTCCAATAATTTCACTCCAGCCATTACCACGAGCCCGTCCTCCCCAATTAAGGTGCCACCAACCTCCTGTGATGTCGTGGAGTTGTTGTACGTGGTATTTCCCTGTGGGTGTCGTTAAAAAAAATCTGCCGTTGTGCCCTTGAGCAAGGCACTTAACCCTAGTTTGCTTCAGGGGCGCCGTACTACTATGGCAGACCCTGTAAAAGAACACATTTCACTGCGCCTTTCTGGTGTATGTGACAATAAACATCATTTTTGTTTTGTTTGCACTTTGTACTTTTGTCAGTTTTGCTATGAGCTGCAGAAATGAATTCCCTCGATGGGGATGATGTATCCACTACATCTGTATCTGAATTTGAGTGTGAAATGAAAGTGTGTGTGACTGTGTGTGAGGGTATGTATGTCTGTGTGTGTGTGTGTGTGCATTCTAAACTCACAAGTTGCCCGGGAGGTCCCTGAGGTCCCTTTGGTCCCAGCAAACCACGAGGTCCCTGGAGAGAGAAAGAAACAATTGAAACAACATCAACATCAGGATCTTTTTCAAAAGTTACTAAATAAATATAGAATTTTGTTAAATGTAGATATAAAATTGCTTGTCACAACAATGAATAATGGATTTTCATCTAAAACATGCTTGAGGCTTCTTGAATCGCTCCGCTCCGTCCTAGACTGATTTCCCTATTCTTGATGTCTGCTCTTTTCAATGCTCTCAAACAGTCGTGTGGTTGTGCCATGGCTCAAAGCACCTTCCTCTCAGAGCAAGTATATTTCAGAAAACAAGTGGTTGTACCACCCCCTGGTGGTGTGTCTAAAATATTGCACCACACATTTGACCACTAATGATTCTCTCCCAGTCTCTCTTCCTCGAACTCCCATCCTCTCTACCTGTCTCATTTCTCCTCTCCGCAGGGGGAAATCCTGTCAGAGAGGAAGGGAAGCTCGTCCGTAGACGTATAGGAGCCTGTCCACCAGCCATGAGGAAAGCAGGCTGTGAACAAGAGGAATCTACCCTCAGATTCACAGGCTAGTGAGCTAAATAACTAAAGTTGTGTACAAGACTGTGTGCCTATACCATTAGCTGGACTTTATGTCATATCCTGTTCCTAGATATGTCAACACGTGCTTTATTGAGATGCAAGTGTCACAATGACAATTTTTTTACCAATGACCAGCATTTGTGTCCGTGTATGCTGATGATTCAACCACATACACATCGCCAACCACAGCTAATGAATTCACTGAAACCCTTAACAAAGAGTTGCAGTCTGTTTTGGAATTGGTGGCCAGTAATAAACTGGTCCTGCACATCTCTAAAACTAAGAGCATTGTATTTGGTATAAACTATTTTGTAAGTTCTGGCCCCCTGCTGAATCTGGTAATGAATGGTGTGGCTGTTGAATAAGTTGAGGATACTAAATTACTTGGTGTTTCCTTAGATTGTAAACTGTCATGGTCAAAACACAAAGATTCAATGGTTGTAAAGATGGGTAGAGGTCTGGCCCTAATAAAGAGATGATCTGCATTTTTGACACCACACTCCAAAAAGCAAGTCCTGTAGGCTCTAGTCATATCTTGATTATTGTCCAGCTGTGTGGTTGAGTGCTGCAAAAAAAAGACCTAGTTAAGCTGCAGCTGGCCCAGAACAGAGCGGCACATCTTGCTCGTCATTGTTGTCATAGGGCTGATATAAACACTATGCATGCCTGTCTCTCTTGGCTAAGAGTTAACACATTAAAGTGTTGAAAATCCCAAATTGTTTGCATTACACCTTAAACACAGCTCTGACGCACACACATATCCCACCAGACTTGCCACCAGGGGTCTTTTCACAGTCCCCAAATTCAAGAAAGCGTACAGTATTACATAGAGCCCTTATTGCACGGAACTTCCTTCCATCTCATATTGCTCAAATAAACAGCAAACCTATTATTATTATTATAAACAGATAAAGCATCACCTCGTGGCACAACGCCTCTCCCCTATTTGACCTAGATAGTGTGTGTGTATACATTGATATGTAGGCTACGTGTGCCTTTATAAAAATGTATGTAGTTCTGCCCTTGAGCTGTTCTTGTCTAATGATGTTCTGTATTATGTCATCCTGCATTATGTTTCCTGTTTTGTGTGGAACCCCAGGAAGAGCAGCTGCTGCTTTTGCAACAGCTAATGGGGATCCGAATAAATTACCAAAAAATACCAAACGACAAGGTGGTAGACATCTTAAAAAAAGGTCAGCACTTACTGGCTCACCAGGCAGACCGCGTGGCCCAATCTCTCCATCGTCTCCCTGAAAACAGGACGTGACATGATCAGAACAGGAAGCGGGAGGTCGGAGTAGAGGAGAGAGGGTGATGGGGAGAGGAGGTATGAAAGGAGGGGAAAGGAGGAGAGTACAGATGTAGCACAGTAGGATGAGCCAGACGGGGAGTGAGTGATGGTGTGAGATGAGAGATGGTGTATGTGAGGAGGATGGCTGATTTACATGACTGACGGCAGACACTTAGATCACACACACTTACCAATCACACATACGCAGACACACACACACCGCACGGACATACTGACCTACGGACGCACACACACACACACACACACACACACACACACACACACACACACACACACACACACACACACACACACACACACACACACACACACACACACACACACACACACACAGGAGGATGAAGAAATAGAGAACAAGAAAAATTGGGTAGAGATGATAAGTGATGTCGGGAGGGAGATGTGTGGTGGTGCTTACTCTCTCTCCGTCCTCTCCTGTGGGTCCGGGAGGTCCATGGGGACCAGCTTCGCCCTAAATGAACCAACATAATACAGATCAGTGACACACACAGACAATCACACTGGCAAAGACACACAAACATTGGACTAGAAAATACAATGTAGATTAAAAAAAAGAAAAAGAAAAGGGGTTTGACTTACTCTGTGTCCCTTCTCACCAGGAAGTCCGGCTAAACCATCGAAACCTCTGTCTCCCTTGGTTCCGGTCTGACCAGGCATGCCTCTGGCTCCGTCAGATCCAGCACGTCCCTGGAAACACAGAATATATAGACCTTACAACACCTAGCAACAATAACACTTCAATCACTTCCCTCTCCTTCCTGAAGGGCACAATCCTTTTTATTTTTTGTTTTATTTTTTACTTTATTTAACCAGGAAAGACCTTTTGAGGTTAGAAACCTTTTGCAAAGAGAAACCTGTCAAGAGTTCAGCAGGAAGTAGTCAGCGTGAACATACAACACAAGAGCAATACAATACATGAATAAAATCAATCCTAATCTGCATGCCAAACTAAAATGCCAGTGCAAGAGTCCCAATTACACTTACCCTTCTACCAGGCTTCCCAGAGGGTCCATGAGAACCCATTGGGCCACGAGGTCCCTGAAACAATGAACAATGTTACTGGAGAACCCAACAAGAGAACCCTACCACAGAACCCCCCCCCCCCCAAAAAAAAAGAACCCTAATAAAAGAACCAAAGTAAGTTGTGTTTACAGCATAGCCCTGAACTTGGGCTAGCGATTACAGGAGAGTGGTTCTAGTGGTTCCAGTGGTCTAGAACCTTCCATCTGCCTTACCTGAGGACCGGTCTCTCCAGAATCTCCCTTCAGTCCAGACACACCTGGAGAACCCTGGGAGGAGGACAAACACAACAAGGTCACACAAAGGTCATGGTAGACCCCAGATCAGGCAACAGCCAAAACACTGGCTGTAGCATCAGAATTACAATTTCAATATGATCTTATCAACTATGAGCACCATAATTATTTATCCTCAGGCTGTGTATGTGACAGTGGTTAGTGTTTGTGTGTGTGTGTCTGTGAGGGGAAACTGAGGAAGACTTTGGTACCTACCAGAGGACCAGATCTACCAGTCAAACCCATAGGGCCAGTAGGACCACGCATCGCAAGCTGGAGAGAGAAAACAGCACTGTAAGAGAGATACAAAATTGTGTGTATGTGTGTGTGTGTGTGCGTGAGTGTGCGTAACCCTTACCCTGGCCTGTTGCATGATGGCTTGCATCTGAGCCTCCTGAGCAGACACCTGAGGTCCCTTCTGTCCAGAGTCTCCTCCAGAACTGAACCGGAACTGAAGGTGAAAGCAGAACTCAGAACCAATACTCAGACACATACCACTGGGCAAAAACTGTGTGAATCAACGTTGTTTCCACATAATTTCAACCACCAAAAATCAATGTGATAACGTTGAATCAACGTGATTGGATTTGCAATAAGTCATCAACAGAAGGGCATTTTGTCTATTTACATGAGTCATTTTCTATTAAGGCATCTTTACTTTTACTCAAGTATGACGGATTACAAGGGAAGACCCAGCCGTGATCTGCCCAACTCTTCCAGACGAACTCAATGCATTTTATGCACGCCTCGACAACAACAGCACCGTACCGTGCGTGAGGGGCCCCACCGACCCAGAGGACCTCGATCAGCTGGCAGGCATATTCACGGTCATTTCCAACCTCTCCTTGTCCCAGTCTGTAATCCCCGCGTCTTATACTGAACATCATCATTCCTGTTCCCAAGAACTTTAATGCTTCATGCCACAATGACAACATCCCTGTAGCACTCACATCTGTAATCATGAAGTGCTTTGAGAGGCTCGTTATGGCACACAATTCCATCATCCCAACCACACTAGGCCCACTCCAATTTGCATATCGCCCCAACAGATCGCACTCCACATGGCCCTCGCCCACCTAGATAAGCGAAATATCTACAGTGTGTGAGAATGCTGTTAATTGACTACAGCTCAGCGTTCAACACCATTGTGCCCTCAAAGCTCGTTACCAAGCTTAGGACCCTGGGGCTGAACACCTCCCTCTGCAACTGGATCCTGTACTTCATGATGGGCTGACCCCAGATGGCGAGGGTAGACAACATCATATCCGCCATGCTGACCTTCAACATAGGGGCTCCACAGGGGTGTGTGCTTAGTCCCCTCCTGTACTCCTTGTTCATCTACAACTGCGTGGCCACACACAACTCCAACACCATCATCAAGTTCGCTGACTACTCAACGGTAGCATACTTGATCACCGGTGATGATGAGACAGCCTACAAGGAGGAGGTCAGTGACCTGGAAGTGTGCTGCTGGGACAACAACCTTTCCCTCAACGCCTAAAGAGCTGATTGTTGAATAGAGGAAACAGGGGGGTGAGCACGCCCCCATCCACATTGACGGGGCTGCAGTGGAGCGGATCGAGAGCTACAAGTTCCTCGGTGTCCAAATGGTCCACTCAAACATGTACAGTCATGAAGAAGGCACGACAGCGCCTCTTCCCTCTCAGGAGGTTGAAAAGGTTTGGCATGGGCCCTCAAATCCTCAAAAATTGAGAGCATCTTGACTGGCTGCATCACTGCTTGGTATGGCAACAGCACCGCCCTCGATGGCGCTACAGAGGGTTGGTAAGTCTGACACCAACAGGCTCCTGAACAGCTTCTATCCCCAAGCCATAAGAATGCTAAATAGTTAACATAATGGCTACACAGACTCTCTGAGTTGACCCTTGTACTTTATTTCTACTGACGCAACACACGCAACCTCACATACAATCATCATTTCAGCTGCTGCTACTCTGTTTATCATATATCCTGAAGCCTAGTCACCTTCCCCCTATCCATATGTACTTCAATCACTCCAGTATCCCTGCACATAGTAAATATGGTATTGAAACTGATCCTATATATAGCTTCTTACTTTCTCCTGTACTTCTTACTTCTTATTTGTATTTATTGTGTGTTTTTGTTCTACCTTATGTTATTTTTAGTGCTACATTGATATTGATTGCTGCATTGTTGGGTTTGGAGCTTCCAAGAAAGGCATTTCACTGTACTTCTGTACGTGACATTAAAACATGAATCCCCTGTCCATCTCTAACAACACAAATGAGGACAGTCCAGCATAAGCAGATACAGGTACAAGGACAAAGAGACAGACAAGGCAGAGAGTAAGAAAATAATAGAGACCCCAGCGGGGTAAGAAAAGGTCAAGTCAGCTCACAGGCTAAAATAGCTAATCTTCAAAAAGAATGTCTAAATAAATCTAAATATGATTTATATATATTTTTTAAAGCAATTAAAAGTACTCAGTTGCAAAAACCTTAGCTCATACATCAACTGCCTGGTTATGGCCCTTTTCTCCATCCAGATGCTTACACTGGCATCTAGTGGTGATATGTGCATAGTGCAACCTGCATTTTCTGACCAACATCTGGAGTTGAATGATCCAACAAAGATGTGCTTCTGTTTCTGTTACTGTTGGAATGAATAACAACACAACAGTGGGGAGGGTTTTTCACCACAACCGTGACCTTGTTATTATACAAATAGGGAAAAAAATAACATTGAACACAGGATTGCATAAAGCTGGCAAACATTGCTTTCTTCAACACAGGGGCATCTCTCTAGCTAGGCTATATTCTTGATATTTCTCTTGTCCCTCGAGAGCCTCACCGTTCCACCGTTCTCAATCAAACCAAACCATGACACAGACAATCTAACCATGCAGAGAGAGAGAGAGAGAGAGAGAGAGAGAGAGAGAGAGAGAGAGAGAGAGAGAGAGAGAGAGAGAGAGAGAGAGAGAATGTAAAACCAGGGGCACACAAATAGGGTCTTACTGCCTAATTTCCAAGCACACTATCCAACTCTCCACAATCAAACATACCTATATTTGGCCCGAGTTAATGTGCTGACATGGCTATTGCTCACAACTACAACTAATATCAAAGGTATAATGCATAGCTATAAGGCACAGTTATAAGGCATGTGGTTGTCCCACCACGCTATCTGAAGATGAATGTACTAAACTGTCGCTCTAGAGAGTCGCTCTAGACAAGAGGGTCTGCTAAATGACTCAAATCTAAGCTCTCATTATGTTTTAACAAAATGACAACATTTAAAAGGGCCTGTGCTTTACAGTTGCACCTTGACCAGACTCAGGCTAAGTTCATGTCCAGACATATTGGCCTGACTTTCCTAGACGGCTCTGCTCTGCGGTCTCCTGAGACTTCAGCAGGACATCTGGACAAGTCATCACACTCAGGAGCAGCAGTAAAGCAGAACAGTAAAGAAACAGAAAGGCTAACTATTCACTTTAGCCTTTGCAGCTGTGATCACAGGAAGGAACACTTAGACCTGCTCTACTTCCTGTCTGAGGCTGGAGGATTTCCTGTAAGACTCCTATATCTGTCAATTGGGCTGGAGTCTAAGGACAGGACGAAGGTGTGGGCTGGGGGGCTGGAGATTGGGGAATAGTGTGAGGTAGTTATCTCATTAGTAAGAATGGGAGAAGAGAAGGGGAATGAGAGGCGAGGAAGAGCCGAAGTGAGTGAGTCTGAACGAGCGGAACCACAGCCTCCTAAAGCTTCAACTAGGAGGTGCTAGAGTGCTGACTTACAGCAGAGCATTCTCTGATTGGACTATCTATTTACGGGGCGGGACCAGAAAGGAAGAGTATTTGATTCAGAAGGAGACTCCCTCCCTGCGTTCCAGAACAGAGATCTCTAAATACCCTCCGACACAATAAAACACACATCCCACATAGCTAACTTCATACACAGGTCAGGACACAGTGACCCAAACCCCACAGAACTCTGTTATCGATATTACCAGCATTCTATCAGATAATGCAACGAAGCGAAGAGAGGATTAGCCGTGCGACAAGCCTAACAAATATGCCGGCAGCTAGAGAACAGCAGTACAGAAAGGGACATGATTAGGATGGAAGATTAAGAAGAAAGTCTGCCAGACAAAGACACATTCACACACACACACAATAGCCAACAAGCCAACATAGAATATACAATTATGAACATACACACGTGCATAAACATACAGGCGTTATTACTGAACATGAGACATACTTTCTGTTCTTGATCTACATCTATCTATATTATTCTTGAAGTGTCAGATAATGTTATTTACTTACAGGCAGCATCAGGGAAGTCTATATATTCAAGATCTGTGTATTCTAGAGCTGTCAGCCCATGTTATTTACCTATATGCAGCATCAGGGAAGTCTATATATTCTAGATCTGTGTATTCTAGAGCTGTCAGCCAATGTTATTTACTTACAGGCAGCATGAGGACAGTCCCTGGAGGTCCTGGCAGACCATCCGCACCAGGAAGACCAGCACGACCATTCGGACCCTGTGACAGAGAGATAGAGAGAGAGAAGGGGTGGGGGATTTACTCCAACAAGGTCAAAATGTACACATGTACAAGTTTTGTCAAAAACCTGACACGTTTGTATTCCTGGCATCATTTACCTGGACTAAACTTTTACAGGTGTATATCAATAGCTTGAATTACACCTTTTGGTTTTATTGACACAGCTGCATATGTGATGTGTTTGTGTTTTTTTCCCCCACGGGGAATTTATTTATATGTCGTTGTGTTTTACTGGTGAGGTGTCCTTGTTACTCACCCTCTCTCCTGCGTCTCCGGGGCTGCCTGGGGAACCGGAGGAACCTGGGGGTCCAGGGAGACCCTGTTTCACAACAATACATATCATCAGACAATGAGAACGGCACACACACGCAATCACACTCATACGTACACACAACAAAATGCTACTCACGCAGTAACATACAGTGCATTCGGAAAAGTATTTTGACCCCTTGATTTTCCCCCCCGCATTTTGTTTACGTTACAGCCTTATTCTAAAATGGATTAAACCATTTTTTCCCCCATAATGACAAAGCAAAAACAAGTTTTTAGATTTTTTTTTGCAAATGTATAAAAAAACAACAACGGAAATATCACATTTAGATACATATTCAGACCCTTTAGTCAGTACTTTGTTGAAGCACCTTTGGCAGCGTTTACAGCATCGAGTCTTCTTGGGTATGATGCTAGGTTGACACACCTGTATTTGGGGAGTTTCTCCCATACTTCTCTGCAGATCCTCTCAAGCTCTGTCAGATTGGTTGGGGAGTGCCGCTGCACAGTTATTTTCAGGTCTCTCCAGAGATGTTTGATCAGATTCTAGTCCGGGCTCTGGCTGAGCCACTCAAGGACATTCAGAGACTTGTCCCGAAGCCACTCCTGCATTGTCTCGGCTGTGTGCTTTGTCCTGTTGGATGTTGAACCTTCACCCCAGTCTGAGGTCCTGAGCGCTCTGGAGCAGGCTTTCACCAAGGATCTCTCTGTACTTTGCTTCGTTCATCTTTCCCTCGATCCTGATTAGTTTCACAGTCCCTGCTGCTGAAAAACATCCCCACAGCAAGTTGCTACCACCACCATGCTTCACCGTAGGGATGGTATCTGGTATCCCTGCACATAGTAAATATGGTATTGAAACTGATCCTATATATAGCTTCTTACTTTCTTGTGTTCTTCTTACTTCTTATTTGTATTTATTGTGTGTTTTTGTTCTACCATGTTACTTTTAGTGCTACATTGATATTGATTACTCCATTCTTGGGTTTGGAGCATTCAAGAAAGGCAATTCACTGTACTTCTGCACGTGGCATTAAAACTTGAATCCCCTGTCCATCTCTAACAACACACATGAGGACAGTCCAGCATGAGTGGACAAAGAGACAGACAAGGCAGAGAGTATGAAAAGGTTTCCTCCAGACGTGACACTTGGCATTCAGTCCAAATAGTTCAATCTTGGTTTCATCAGACCAGAGAATCTTGTTTCTCGTGGTCTGAGAGTCTTTTAGGTGCCATTTGGCAAACTCCAAGCGGGCTGTCATGTGCCTTTTACTGAGGAGTTGATTCCGTCTGGCCACTCTGCCATAAAGGCCTGATTAATGCAGAAATGGTTGTCCTCCTGGAAGGTTCTCCCATCTCCACAGAGGAACTCTGGAGCTCCTCTGTGGAGCCTGACTAGGGCCCTTCCCCCGATTGCTCAATTTGGCCAAGTGGCCAGCTCTAGGAAGTCTTGGTGATTCTAAAATTCTTCCATTTGAGAATGATGGAGGACACTGTGTTCTTGGGAACCTTCAATGCTGTAGACATTTTTTGGTACCCTTCCCTAGATCTGTGCCTTGACACAATCTATGGACAATTCTTTCGACCTCATGGCTTGGTTTTTGCTCTGACATGCACTGTCAACTGTGGGACCTTATATAGACAGGTGTGTGCCTTTCTAAACCAAGTCCAACCAATTGAATTTACCACAGATGGACTCCAATCAAGTTGTAGAAACTTCTCAAGGATGATCAATGGAAACAGGCTGCACCTGAGCTCAATTTCGAATTGACGAATGAAATGTGTAATTTTCTCAATTTTAGAACAAGGCTGTAACTTAACAAAATATGGAAAAAGTGGAAAGGGAGAAGAGAAAGGAATGTATGAGGAAGTATGAGGTAGGCAGTCTATGAGAAGATACATCTCAACTGGTGCCCCGTTTCTCTCGCTCTACAAACTCTTACTCTATCATTTCTCTGCTGCTTGGTGGAGTGTGTCTTGTATAGCACCCAGCAGCTTGGGATCAAATAGACTGCAAGAGCAAGTGTGTCATAAAGGCATCGGTAAACGAATAATAACTGGTCCCAGAACATCGGGGTAAACTAACGGTCTCTCTTGAGGAGTGGTGAGTCATGCTTTTACCACTCCGATTACGAAGGCTCTAGACTGGCAAGAAGCCCTGTCAAAATCACACTGAAAGGGCTTACAGTTTCACTCTCTCCAATTGTTACGCTAGTGGTGGCGTTCCAAAGCGAACAGTTGGGGGATAGCGACTGCTTCTCACCCAGAGGCAGACGACACAGGACATACGGGGGTGACACAGACTGAGATGCATGTCAGATTCCAACGGAAATCACTAGTCATAGACTGCCAAGGATGAGCGAGAGAGAGAGAGAGAGAGAGAGAGAGAGAGAGAGAGAGAGAGAGAGAGAGAAAGGGAGATAGTGTTTATCTCCCTCCCTCTCTATATCTCTAAATGTACAGATCATTAAGAACACCTTCCTAATATTGAGGTGCACCCTTCTTTAACCAGTCGCCTCCCCTTCATCTACACTGATTGAAGTTCATTTTAACAAGTGACAATCAATACGAGATCATAGCATTCACCTGGACCTATATATTTATATAGTGTACAAAACATTATGAACACCTGTTCATAGTGTGTGTGTGTGAGAGAGAGAGAGAGAGAGAGAGAGAGAGAATGAGAGAGAGAATGAGAACGAGAGAGCGAGCGAGCGAGAGATGTCTTTATTCTTTTGGAACTTCTGTGAGTGTAATGTTTACTGTTCATTTTTATTGTTTATTTCACTTTTGTATTTTATCTACTTCACTTGCTTTGGCAATGTTAACAAATGTTTCCCATGCCAATAAAGCACCTTGAATTGAATTGAGAGAGAGACATGTACAAACACACATACACACACAGAGGGGGAGAAATAGACAGACACAAATGGAGAGGGAGAAAGAATGAGAGAGAGTGAGTGAGAGAGAGATACGTACACACAGAGTTGAAGAAATAGACAAATGGAAGGAGAGGGAGAGAGATAGATAGAGGAAGAGAGAGACGGAATGAGAGGTCGACAAAGAGAGAGAGAGAGAGAGAGTGACAGAAAGAGAGAATAGAGAGATGTACTTACTGTTGGGCCTTCAGACCCGGGTGGACCCTCCACCAGCATTCCCTGAAACACACAAACACATCAGAGAGATGGATGGCTGCAGCCTGTAGAGCATGCAGCACTATCACCGTGTGTGTGTGTGTGTGTGTGTGTGTGTGTGTGTGTGTGTGTGTGTGTGTGTGTGTGTGTGTGTGTGTGTGTGTGTGTGTGTGTGTGTGTGTGTGTGTGTGTGTGTGACAGTGTGTGTACAACCCTGTGTGTGTATTCATTCATTCATTCATATGCATGCGTTGCTTCAGTATGTGTGCAGATGTATACATGTCCAGACACATTCTGCATATCTACTCTCCATCCAGGAGTGTTGGGTAATTTCATATAAATTCCTGCCTGTCATTTCACTTAGCACTTCACATCAATCTGGGAGGAACCAGCAGAGGGTAAATAATGATCAGGACAAAGTAAGGAGGCTGATGGAACATGTTCAACATGCCGATGGATCAGGGGACTATGGGTAATAAGAACACAGGAACTCTGTGTCCCGGAGATCTGTCCCGGAGATCTGTCTCTGTTCAGCTAATAGCAGAGCCAAGGTGGGCAATTGCCCCCTCAGCTCCCGGCATGCAAAAAGAAAGATGGCCAAATGACTTAAATGTAAATGTAATGGCCTGGTCAGTAAGGGAGGGGGGGGGGGGGTCTCATAGTAAGCACTCCTTGTCTCTCTGAACATGACCCTTGCCCACGACTCACTTAAAAACAGCAGCTCTCTGTCTCCGTCTCGACAGGGTGCGCTCGTAAAACACTCACAGATGAGCTAAAGCTAAAGGGCATGACGGTGAAGACTCATCCTTGTTTTGTTGTGGTGACCATTTTATGGGAAAAACATAACGTAGACACAACTAAAGCCTTGGTTGGAATTATGTGATTTCAGCATTTTTTTGTTTGCCTGCAGCCCTGCAAAATCTCATTCAAGCCACATCTATTTTCCAAGTAAAAAAATTTTTTTTTACTGCCCTACTTTTTAACATTCCGATAGTCATACATGTTCCTTTTGTTTGATGTGTGTCTATGGATAGGTGTGTGTGTGTGTGTGTGTGTGTGTGTGTGTGTGTGTGTGGGGGGGGGGTCACGTCACCGTTTTCCTATAGTGCCTGTCAAACACTTGGCGTAGATGTATGGCCAGGGATGTTTGACCCAGGAGTGACTGATCCCAGCAGTAAACAGATAGAGGAGTGTGTGTATGTGTGTGCGCGTGCAAGCGTGTGTGTGTGTGTTTATGTGTGTGAGTAGCCAGGGTGGGGCTGGAAGTGGGCTGGGGGTGGGGGGTTATGTCGTCATTGTAGACACAAGGGGATTGGACTGGAAGGATGGGGCTCCGCTCATTGTTGATTTAATATCTGAACTAGATGGACGGCTCACTGGCTCATTCAGTGAGGTAGGACACGGACACACATGCGCGCGCTCAGTCACACACATACAAACAATCCCACAAACACATAGTTAAGCCCAGTGACATTTGTTTAAATTAAGCAGCTGTGGATGATTATAGGGCTGAAGCCATGGGATTCAACATCTCCCTTGATTCTGTGACTCAGTTTAGATTGAGGTGGTGCATTATGAATATCTATGTGTTGATGTGGAAGCTTTGGATCACAAGATATGAATTGGCTGCCAGTGATGACATTGGCATACCAGAGACCGATGTAGAGGAATCAAAATCCTTGAGGTATAGCCGTGGCTTTAGCTCCTCGAGTTAACACTGTCATGGGTTCAAATCCCAAACTAGGGACTGGCTGTTTATCTCTCTCTCTCTCTCTCTCTCTACCCCTCCGTTCCCAGCGGGTCTTTCCCTGGTCAGTGTTTATGCTAGCCCACAGTGTGTTTACACACCCGATGATCATTCACAATCTCTAGATGGAGCCGTACTCCAAATGTTTACCCTCTGGGCCAGAGGAGGGCCTTGATGCAGGATACAATGTGAGAATGCAAAGGGCCGAGACCTGTGTGTTTGTGTTATATGACTCACAATCAGTGGTGTGTGATATTTCATGGTTTGGATGTGAAATACACACAATCACATAGACACACATGTGTTTAACACACTCTCTCACACTGACACACACACACACACACACAGGAGAAATTATACTCACAGGCTCAATGATAGCAGGCTCTCCCTTCTGTCCTTTCTCTCCTCGAGACCCATCAACCTGCAGATGACACCGTCATCATTCCCTTCATCATCATCATCATCATCATCACTACTGCTGTCATCACCATCAGTCATAATTACCTGTCCATAGTATTCGTCTGTCTCTGCCGGCAGCACCTTTTCCTCCTGTCCACCGTAGTCCAGGTCTCCATAGCCATAATCTTCTTCCCCGTACTCAGAGATGGACTCCTCCTTAAACCCAACACCCTCCAGATCAGTGTAATCTCCCTCAATATTCACACCATCGCCACCTGCTCCCCTAGCAACGGAACCCCCGGCTCCAGCTCCCGCCGCCCCGCCTCCGGCACTCGCCGCACCACCTCCGGCGCCCGCCGCCCCGCCTCCGGCTCTCGCCGCCCCGCCTCCGGCTCTCGCCGCACCACCTCCGGCACTCGCCGCCCCGCCTCCGGCGCTGGCAGATCCACCTACAGAGACGGAACCGCCCCCAACAGAAACAGAACTGCCCCCGACTGATACGGATCCCCCACCGGCACCGATTTCGACAGTACTGCTGCTGCTGGTTCTGCTGCCGTGGCCACCTCCGCCGACTCCGTACTCATCCTCCTCTCCCTCTCCGTAGGACAGGTCATAGCCCTCGCCATAGTTCCCATCATAGGCTGTTGCTCCCTGAGAGACCAGCGAGGAAAGGATACAGAAGTGCGATGCAATGAGAATAGTACACTGTCACACAATGACAGATAATGGCAATCATCTTATCCTCCTGCTATAGCTGCTTTCCACACGTGTAGTTCTATGTGGGTAAACATGCTGGGTTAAAAACAGCCCAGCGCTGGGTAAATAGTGGACACGACACGTTGGGTTATTTTGACACAGCCAGTTCGGTTGTTTTCGTAGAACACTAGAGGCGTGGCTTAGTGAGGGCGGAGCTTTAAGATATATTTTTGGCCAACTGTGAGAGTAAATGTAATTCCAAGCCCCCAATAGGCCCCGCCCCCTGAAAAATGCCTATGGATTACATCAAAAAAAGACTCAGCATACCGTAGACTTTTACCATGGTTTCCCAAACTCAGTCCTGGGGCTCACCTTCGGTGCACACTCTAGCACTACACAGATGATTCAAATAACCTACTCATTATCTGGCTTTGATTATTTGAATCATGAATAGTATTCAGGGTAAAAAACAAAACGTGCACCCAATGCGGGCCCCAGGACCGATTTTTGGAAACCCTGTGGGGCCTATAACACTGATCAACCAAGCATGAAAGTGAATATAAACCCAAGTAATAAATTAAGCCATGTTTGGGAAATAAGATGACTTTCAGGAGGCATGGCCTGTTGGCAGTGTGGCTTTCTGTTTTTTTTTTGGCCACCAGTGAGAGTAAATGTCATTCATATTCACTGCACATTACATATTCTAATATAACATTAATAACATTATTAGAATAAACATTAAAACAGTGGTAACTCTTCCAACATTGGGACATGCCTAGGCACTTGAGAAACTTATAGTCTTGGGAAAGCCTCACAAACGCTACAAAAGTGTCAGAGCTCAACAGATAGATAACATTACAACAGAACAGATGAACCGGAATGACATTTACGCTCACTGGTAGCCAAAAATAACTATCCGAATACCACGCACCTACTAAGACACTCCTCCAGTCTTCTGATCTGACCCAGCTCTGACCCACCCCAGCATCAATAACCCAACAGCCCAACTGAGTGACCCAACTGTCTGTGTTAAAATAACCCATCGTGTGTCCAGTATTTACACAATTTTGGTTGTTTTTAATCCAGCATTTTTTTGTGTGACGATGATGATAACTCACGGAGGTCCTGTTGCGTGTCATGGTGAATCCTCCACTAGTGGTGATGACCTTCTCAATCTCCGCCCCCGTGCCCAGGTCAACCTTTGACCCCAAGTCCAGCTCCACCCCTGCGCCCGTCCCCATGCTGCTACTGCTGATGGTGACCCTGCGAGCGACGTCGGGCAGGGCCGTGGACTCGTCGTAGTACGTCTCGTAGTTGCCGTAACCTTCCGTATCATAGTTGTCGTAACGGTTGGTATCCTCCCCAGCTCCAGCAGCAGCGGCAGCTTCAGCATTGGCGGTACTGGTCAACACTTTGCCCTCGGCTCCCTGACTGGCTGTCTCCCTTACTGATGACACCACCTCTTTGACGGAGGTGACGACACGGCCGCTCTCTGGCACGGACACCTGGAGAGAAGAACAATGCAATGTTAGGAGGAACCACTGTAGCGTATACAACTGGCATTTACAACGGCTTTGTTTAACGTCATTCATTTTCATTCACCTCAGTTTTAAACCATTGAGATAAAGGAAAACTTTTCAAAGGGATATCTGGCCAAGAAAGCATACTCAGCTAGCATCAACAGCAATCCTCAACAACAATCAATAAGTAATAAGAAAAAGGATGAGGATGGGGGAGGGTGTGAAGTCCCACAACCCGCCATACTAAACTGGAGAGAGACGGGGGACAGAGGACAGTACCTTTACGTCTTCCGTGGCAGGTCCAGCT
Organism: Oncorhynchus masou masou; assembly: GCF_036934945.1. Classification (NCBI taxonomy): domain Eukaryota; kingdom Metazoa; phylum Chordata; class Actinopteri; order Salmoniformes; family Salmonidae; genus Oncorhynchus; species Oncorhynchus masou. The sequence goes on from NC_088219.1 coordinate 33,447,773, forward strand.
GCTTCGTCTGTCTCAGTCTCAGAAGGCTTCCCATCCGTGTCCTCATAGTAAGGATACTCATAGTAATAGCTGTCCTCCTCTGTGTTCTATACAATACAGGGAATTATGAAACGGTTAGTTCCGGCAAAGCAATCGGATTGGTCAAAAGTGTGTTCCAGCAGTGGTGCTATTGAGCATAACACCACGGCTAGCACAACACCACGGCAAGCGCAACACCACGGCTAGCACAACACTACAGCTAGCAATAATATACGAGAGGGTGTGCGTTATGGCGACCCTGGTCGGAAACCTTTCCAGGAATGTCAATCTGACCCATATCTGACCTCTCTCTCTCCTAAGCCTCAGCGGACCTACTCTTCTGTGTTCATACATGTCACTGATGGATAATAGATCACTTTTCCACTGGTGTCTAAATGAAGCCGTCCCAGATCTTAACAGGTCGAGGGCATGTTGCTGTGTACTTTGGGGCGTTTTCTAGCCTCTGCATTTCTCTACTTTCCCAAAACACAACTCCCCCGAATTGCCCAACCCTAAACCTAGATACCGCTGCGGGTTGGGGTGAGCGGGTTGGAAGGTTCTAAGAGGGTACAATGGGGTGAGGTGGTACAAGGGAGATCAGGAGTGAAGGTGTTTAAGAAGGGCGGGTAGGCAGGAGTGGGGTTCACTTCCATTTTATGCAAGCTTACTTTACTTGCATATGGCGGTGCACCGAATGTACCGAATGATTGCATGCCATAAGCTCTCTGTCATAGAGCTCATCCTGATGATGTACTGAGAGGAGTGGTGGTCCTAGTTGCATCAGTGCCTCTCAGTTTATTTGATCTGTGAGCTCTTCTCCATATTAGCCTTATTATTGTAATATGATTTGGTCGGGGCCCCCCTCTTGACGGAAAAGAGAAAATGTAACATTTTCAAGTTAATTCCCTGTAATTCTACACATTTTGCCAAGGGCCGGAGAATTTCTTTTGCAATTTTATAACAACTGTCATGCAATTTTACTCATTTTGCCATGGGGCAGAGAGAAATGTCTGCAGTATTAAAGCAAATTTCATAAATTCTACCCATATTGCCAGTTTAGATAACTGACTAGACTAATTTACCAATCAAAAAAATATTAGCTGAAATGGCTAAGTGAATGACTGTCAGTTTCTGACAAAACCAACCAAATTTCAAACTTGCACCTTCTGTATTCTACTATTACTACTATCAACAGTAAGTTGAGACCCCGACCGAGTTCCCTAGTGGCCGGGGGCCCTAAGCGACCAGGTACAAGAGCTGTGATTGGGCACACTATGGTTCTGGTTCTCTCCCTGACTACTCCCCATCCATAAGAAGGGTGAGATCACCACCAACTGGAATGAGTCCTAGTGCGTGGTTGGTTAGTTTCTTGAATTAATGTCCTTCTCCTCCAAAGGATCAAGCCTTACCACACCAAGGTACGAAAGCAGAGATGTTTAATAGAATGGGGGCAGATACTGACGAAGGACAATCTCCATTCAGCATAGCGCATGGAGATACAGGCCTAGGCAAGTACTCTGCCATTCCTGCATATGTTATCTACAATATCACTGCATAGCATATTCAACCCTGTTGGTTTCCCCAGCAGTCAGCACTTTCTCTCTGGCAAACTTCAGCGTTTTCCCCCTCAGCCATGCAGCTCTTTTTTTCTTTCCAGCAGTTTGTCCAACCGACACTACCTGATCCCTAATCAAAGAGCTGCTTATGGATAAAGGGATTAGGGTAAATCAGGGAATACCACGCCTCAGGGTATATGAAGGTGTTTGATAGAATGCACAGAACCTGGAGCTGGTTTAGAGCTTCATTGGTTAGCTTTTATATTATTGCTAAGTCAGGTACTCGTCCTAAGGCCCTAAAGGGAAAGGCGACCGGAAACATGACCGAATACAAACAGTATAGCTATTCCTTCCGCAAGGCAATCATACAAGCTAAGTGGTCAGTAAAGAGACGAAGTAGAGTCGCAATTCAACAGCCCAGACACAAGAGGTATGTGGCAGGTTCTACAGTCAATCACGGACTACAAAAAGAAAACCAGCCTCGTCGCGGACCCCGATGTCTTGCTTCCAGACAAACTAAACAACTTCATTGCTCGCTTTGAGGACAACACAGTGCCACCGACACAGCCCGCTACCAAAACCTGCGGACTCTCCTTCACCGCAGCCAACGTGAGTCATGGGACAGTGGTGGAGAAGGTGGAAAGTTCCTCAGCGTACACATCACAGACAAACTGAAATGGTTCACCCACACAGACATCGTGGTGAAGAATTTCTTCAACCTCAGGAGGCTGAAGAAATTTGCCTCACCAAAAACCCTCACAAACTTTTACAGATGCACAATCGAGAGCATCCTGCCGAGCTGTATCACCGCCTGGTACGGTAACTGCTCCGCCCACAACCGCAAGGCTCTCCAGAGAGTAGTGAGGTTTACACAACGCATCACCTGGCGGCAAACTACCTGCCTTCCAGGACACCTACACCATTCGATGTCACAGGAAGGCCAAAAAGATCATCAAGAACAACAACCTCCCGAGCCACTGCCTGTTCCCCCCGCTATCATCCAGAAGGCGAGGTCAGTACAGGTGCATCAAAGCTGGGACCGGAAGACTGAAAAACAGCTTCTATCTCAAGGCCATCAGACTGTTAAACAGCCATCACTAACATTGAGTGGCTGCTGCCAACATACTGACTCAAACCTCTAGCCACTTTAATGATTAAAAATTGGATGTAATAAATATATCAAGTCACTTTAGACAATACCACTTTTTATGTTTACATACGCTACATTACTCATCTCATATGTATATACTGTACCCTATAGCATCTACTGCATCTTGCCTATGCCGTTCGGCCATCGCTCGTCCACATATTTCTATGTACATATACTTATTCATTCCTATACACTTGTGTGTATAAGGTAGTTGTTGTGAAATTGTTAGATTACTTGTTAGATATTACTGCATGGTCGGAACTAGAAGCACAAGCACTTCGCTACACTCACATTAACATCTACTAACCATGTGTATGTGGCCAATACTATTTGATTTGATTTGAAGGACCCACCCTGACCGATAGTTGCCCTTAACCTCTGCCTGTCAAAACAATTAGCACTTTATTAAAAAGTGTATCATCTTCTTTTTAAACTTCTCAAGCCGACACAGCAAGTAGGCTTTCACCTGAAGATAATGACCCTGAGACATGAGAAGAGAGAGACTCTTATAGAGAGACGTATATAAAACAGACTCTAAACATACTGTAAACATGGATCGGAAACAAGATGGTGGAGAGTTGATGAAGTGACTCACGTATTCATCTGTGTTGGGGTCCTGTGCCTGGGGCTGCTCTGGGACAGGGACCTCACAGTCGGGGCTGTAGTGCTCGCAGTAATCATAGGCAGCACGGTGATCGGCTACAATCATCAGCTGCTGGATGTCTCCCTGGAAACACACAGGAAAAAGGAAGTGAAAAGTGATGTTAAATTATTATTATTTTTAATAAATAAATAAACAAATCCCTAAAAAGACAGTGGTCAACCGTGAACTCAATGAAAATATGTCTCGCAGAGCGTCCTGCAGGCTGAACCATAGACTGCAAGAACGAGGAGGATGTATATACTGTAAATGCTGGATAGCTGATGCTATGTAGTGGCCACTGAGATGCTTTAAAGTCACCGGTTGGCCGTCCAAATCCCCGTCTTCGTTCATGGCTTAGGAAAGGGCAAATTTAGCTACTGCAGGACACAACAGGTTACAAGCAGACCAAAAACATCATACGTTTTTGGACAATGACATTTGGTTTTAAATTGGATTTGATTGGTGTGATGCCAAATCCAAATCAGGCCTCCCTTGGGGGGTGTTTTTCTGTGCCAGGAACACCCACAGTTTTTTTTGTATTATCTTTTCTTAAATATATTTTTTATCAACGGCGACCAAATGCTTACTGGCATCAATCAATCAAGTGCTACGGCGGCAACATGTCATACTCTTTTTGTCCAGACAGCACCGGATACATGGGCTACACATACTGAGACAGAGGGGCGCCGTTTCCCTCGCTCTGATGATTTCTCCTGTCAGATAGATACAGCGAGCTGCGAATTATGAAAACAGAGAGACGAAAGATAAATTGTTTTTACGTTGGTCAAATTTTGGGGGAAGCTTGGCTCCCCTCTGCATCCATGAATACATACTTCTGACGGTACACTATGTGTATTGATCTTTTTGTAGCCCCGAGAACAATACCGTACCCTAATGTACCCTTTTTCTGACTGTGTATGGAGACAACATGGGCTGAACGGCTCTGGCACATATATCTAATGAACATGGTGGTTTACAGAGAGAGACGGAGGGTGAGAAAGAGAGAGCGAGTGGTTCAGCAGGATCACCAGGCTGCATAGGGAGTTGGGTGTGAGTGTTATACTATATGTTAAAACCTTGACAAGACTTGTACCTCAACTACACAGTACACTTCCCAAGCCAGCACTAACAACACATATCAAGAAATCAACAAAGATTTTTATTTTAACACTGCTCTAAACCACACGTAGTAACATTTCCTCACAAATGCCATCAAATCATGTTTTTATTCAACCCACAGTATGTACACATCCAAATATGTATGCATAGGCACGCCAACCTTTCAGTCTTTCATTAACTCCATCTGCCAGCTGTTTGAAATGACTGAAAAACACTTTTGTTTTTCCACGTCTGATTCTCCATGCATGAAGAATCTTTATTACTTACAGAGAGTATTTGTCACTTGTGGTGCAACCAACAACAGTTTGCAGAAAAGCATTCATCTGAAGGTCTCCAGCATTAATTTGCATGTGCGTAGTGATTCTCTACATGCACAACACCACACAGTCCAATATTGTTTCCTGATGTCTTCTGGCTGGTGTCTGTCTTCCTGGTGGATGAAAGGGAAGCCAACTAGGACTCTGTCTTCCAGATGAAGTGCTCTGCTAAAGCCATTTACACACCATGGCTACTCCAGCATCACGCTCAAGGCTCTCAGGATCTCCAAGCCATTTACACACCATGGCTACTCCAGCATCACGCTCAAGGCTCTCAGGATCTCCAAGCCATTTACACACCATGGCTACTCCAGCATCACGCTCAAGGCTCTCAGGATCTCCAAGCCATTTACACACCATGGCTACTCCAGCATCACGCTCAAGGCTCTCAGGATCTCCAAGCCATTTACACACCATGGCTACTCCAGCATCACGCTCAAGGCTCTCAGGATCTCCAAGCCATTTACACACCATGGCTACTCCAGCATCACGCTCAAGGCTCTCAGGATCTCCAAGCCATTTACACACCATGGCTACTCCAGCATCACGCTCAAGGCTCTCAGGATCTCCAAGCCATTTACACACCATGGCTACTCCAGCATCACGCTCAAGGCTCTCAGGATCTCTAAGCCATTTACACACCATGGCTACTCCAGCATCACGCTCAAGGCTCTCAGGATCTCCAAGCCATTTACACACCATGGCTTCTCCAGCATCACGCTCAAGGCTCTCAGGATCTCCAAGACATTTACACACCATGGCTACTCCAGCATCACGCTCAAGGCTCTCAGGATCTCCAAGACATTTACACACCATGGCTAATCCAGCATCACGCTCAAGGCTCTCAGGATCTCCAAGACATTTGAGCTGTCCGGATGTTAATAGATGCGTCATTTGAACCCATATCTTTTGTTGTTGTTGTTGTCAATATCAGAACCCGGAAGATACCGATTTGAAGCAAAAACAGCCATCTGTAAGCTGTTAAGTGTTGGTGATGGAAAAGTGTTGGACCAAGTCAGGTTTGTTTCTCAGACCCTTATGGACTAAACTGGGATGTTGACCAAACTCATCCTGTGTCAGTGCTTAAGTTGTCAATCGGTCTGTCTGTGTGTCTCTACACTATCAGAAAAAAGGGTTCCAAAAGGGTTCTTTGTATATGGTTCTACCAAGAGTTCTACCAATAATCTTTTTGACCTGAAGAACCATTTTTGGAAAACAGGGGTTCGTTGTAAGGCAAAGGGTTCTACCTAGAACCTTGACCACCCTGAGAACTGTTTTTTGAAGAAGGGGTTATTTGATGAGCCATACATCATATTTCCAAGAATGCTCTATTGCTGGATGATTTTCATAACTGTTTGTTTTAATATTTGTGTTTTTGCATGCACATTTATTGGTTGATACATTTTATGCTACACAAATATGCTACACTATACTCCAAAGATAAAAGGGTTCTCAGTAGAACCCTTCATAGAGGGTTCTAGGTAGAACCAAATACAAGGGGTTATATAAAGTACCCTACATTGAACCCTACTCTTTGCAAAAGGTTCTACCTAGCACCAAAAAGGGGACAAACTGAAGAACCCTGTATGGTTCTACTTAGCAAGTGTAGAGTATAGAGTATCTTTGATTCACAGCTGCTCTAGAGTGAAAGTTTAAAATGGCTGCCCATTAGCTCAGCGAAAATTCAATAAAACTAAATTGAGACCATTCAGTGGGCGCCAGGGGGATGTGACTAGATGCTTCCCCATCTCCTGCTTCCTTCTCCCGTTTCTCTCCCCCAGGGTACCAGGGCCGGGCGGTGCCAGACCACACGTGGCGCGATCCTCAATTCACCCAGACGGAACGCTTAGTCATACATTTTCAGACGCTGAGAACACAGCCGGGGCAATAAGAACACCACCACATAGAAAAACACAAACACGCACACAATACAATACACCCACGTCTCCATACAGGTAACGAGGGAAGCTGTGGCGTTTTACAACATTTCGTTGGGAAAAGCTGATGCATGTGTTTGATTGTGCAGTGCTTGGAACTAGAAGGCTAAAGCCCTTGAGGGAGGAGAGAGAAAGCGCTGGCATTTGTCACCATCACTGTGTTGAACCGTGCTGAACCATACTGTGCTCCCAGTTCCAGCTGGTGCTGAAGGTTCAACTCTAAGGTAATCAACAGAGGTCTACCGCCATAGGCCAGTAACCACCAGGCAAGACGCAAGCCCAGGAAGTGAGCTTTGTTTAAACCCCATAGACAGTGGGAGAGAACGTAAAAAAGAAAGCGCGACACATCCATTGAGATTTACTGTCAGCGGAAAGATTACTTCTAGCTAGGGTCACATTTTGTGCTTTATGCTTGTCTTTTAAAGCACAAAAAGTTCAGTTGGTTGTGGCGTGTCCTGTATTCACAAAGATACAATTCAGTCCAATGCAGTTAAAGATCAATTCTCCAACCTCACCAGAAGGAAACCAAAGACCATTTTACGCAAGTCATTTTAAAATACCATGTTCCCCTTGATAAAGACAAACTACACAGTAAAACGTTTGTTACTTCTTGTCACTACTAAGCTGGTTTTGATTTCCCTTGTATGGGCCTGGGTTGGGATGTGTCCCAAATGGCACCCTATTCTCTACGTATTGATGCTGGATCTTAATTTGAGACAGTTTGCTACAAGCAGGAAAATAATCCTGCAGCAACAAGGAAATAATGAATGGAGATTTTTGTAGGGGTTGATAAAATTTTTGTTACGCACAACAAAATGATGGTTCTAAGATAGAGGTTCTGTGGCTTGTAACCATAGCGGAACCCTTTTTGGTGATATATACAACAGAACTCTTTTTAGAAGGTTCAATAAAGAACCATGCTCATAAGGTTCTAAATGGAACCTGTACGGTGCTATAAAGAATCCTTTCCTACGGTTCTATAAAGAACCATTTAAAAAAGGTTCGATATAGAACCAAAAAAAGGATTACAACCGTTTTTTTTTATGGTTCTTTATAGAACCTTTGTGGAGAACGGTTCCATAAAGAACCCTTTTCAATCTGAAAGGTTCTTTGTAGACCTTTCTGAAGAACCATACAGGTTTAAAAAAAAAATGAATTTGGTCATCCATATTATATTGTTCAAATTCCATACAGTAAAGAAACATTGAAGAGCTGAAAGGGTTATTTGGGTCAATATGGTGCAGGGTAGCCTAGTGGTTAGAGCGTTGGATTATTAATCGAAAGTGTTGCAAGTTCAAATCCCGAGCTGACAAGGTACAAATCTCTTGTTCTGCCCCTGAACAGGCATTTAACACACTGTTCCTAGGCCGTCATTGAAAATAAGAATTTGTTCTTAACTGACTTGCCTAGTAAAATTTAAAAAAGAACTATCACCCTTCCCAAAGAACCCTTGAGGAATTCTCATTTTTCAGTGTGTAGAGCACTATGAGCACTGGTCAAAAAGTAGTGTACTACATCGAGAATAGGTTTCCATTTGGGACGCAAACCTTGGTCTCTTTATAACAGAAAGGCCCAGCCAAGTGTTGCTTAAACTGGCAGTACAAAGACTTCTGGTGGATGTCATTACTACACTCCCCAGGTGTACGCTCATATTTTTCCTTATATAGCTGCCAAAGAGTTAATATTCAATGCAGACCAAATGTTTCCAATATATTTATTTCTATGGCCTTAACCAAGCCTTCATCAAACCACCATTTATCAATATGATGTTAATGGGCCTTGGCATTAGCATTGCAGCTGAACTAATGGCGGGGATGTTCAATGGAGGCGTACTGTATGTATGGCTTTGCAGAGTCAGTAGTTGTGGATTCCTTCAGTGTACTATGAGAGGCCACTACTGTATCCTTAGGCAAGAGATGGCATGGACAAGCAGTGGTTTGGCTTAACCCAAGAAAATAAATAAAAATATCAAAGATTATAGGATCGGTAGAGGAGAGAGAGAAACACACACACACTTTACCAGGCACACAAACAGCAATGGCTGTATTTCATAGCCCTGGCGGAACATTCAGAGACGCCCCAATTACAGGTCCTATTTCTGAGGGAATGGCGGGATCTGGGGGAACCGTTTCTTTCTGCTGAACTAAGCATCACATATCCCATCAGACTGGTGTTTAACAGAGCACAACCAGACAATAACAGTACTACACACACACACACACACACACACACACTGCCCTGTAGCCACCCTGTCAGCATCTCTGTGGGATACGGTGAAACACGATCTATACTCCCAGCCAGCCATCAATGGAAAAACTGCTGCCTGTGTCCGTAAGTCATGGAGTAGCAGGACAAACACATCCAGCGTGTTCAAGGTACGGCTGCAGGCCTGTGTATGTGAGAGGAGGGATGGAAGGAGAGCAAAAGTCCAAGTTCTAAAGAAGGGATCCAAATGAAAGACAAGAGGATGTGTGTATATGGGGGGGCCTGTTTCTGTAGTATCTCAAAATACAAGACTATATCAGTAGATCAAGCCATGCCCTGAACAGCATCCACCTACCAGCCATTAACCAGTGCTGTTCCAGTTGTGCCCAGGTGGGGGCAGGAGAGGGTAGAACTGTATATTAATGCAACGTAATAAAGCATTTACAATGGGTTAGTAAATAGTTTATTCATCATTTATTGATCATTACTCCCACATTTGTAAATGCTAATAACCTAATTATTCACACATTTACCAACAACTTTTTAAAGTATTTAACAATGATTTATAAGATCATTCATAAGCTGTTTAATATAGGTCCTTATAAATCATTAAGTGTGGGCTATTTATAAATAATACATATTTTATGAATGTTTTGAGTGACCAGTGTAATTTCTCACAAAAATATGGGCCTTCTATCGGTATTGTATTCCAAAACAGTCAGTGTGACGGTAACATCACAGCAGTGTTGAAGTGTACCTTCAGACACTCTATGCAGAGTAAAACAAAGTTCTTAGTCCAAAAATGCGAACATAAGTGTTTGACTTACCAAAACCAAAGTGTGGATTGGAGGCACTCCTTATAGAGCAGTTCAATCTCGGTTAACCAAGACAAAAATCTTGCGTGGCGATTCTAATTTGCTGATTCACATTTTGAAACGGAGGTCCAGGTTAAACGTAAACTTTTTCTAAAGTGTTTTTCTCCCGGTGTGTCAGATTGTGGGCAGCAGGGCCAAGAGAGCAGGGTAGGACTATGGGAGGTCTTGGTCCACCTCTGCCTACCTGGTTGCCCGTCCCACATCAAAGCTCTTCACAGCATGATCCAAATCATTATTTACATAGCAAACCCAGAGCTGCTGCCCGACATACCCAGACCTCCACCAACACCAACCCAGAGCTCAACGCCTGCCTGGGCATTCTTCAACCTGACCACACTAACCAAGCAACACACTGCACAGGTCAGCTCACTGCACTGCAAGGGCTATAAATCAACACACACAGAGGGAGAAGACACAGAGACACTGTCACAGTAATATACAAATTGTTAGAGTTGCATTTACCCACATACACCGTCAAATGCACCTTCAGACCCCTCCACCACACACACACACACACACACATAAGACACACACACACACTTAAGACACACACACACTTAAGGCACAAACATTTGTGACCATTTTCAGGAAACTACGTGTATGTCGCAAGTCATGACTTCACAGGAGAGCCAATTTAACGTACATTTTTTATCAAAATGCATTTTTAGGCAGAAAAGCCAACTGGAACATGTAAACTTTCATGTGCCTTAACAACTAACTGGTATGCCATATGTAAATACAAATACAATTGCTAAATTACGAGCATTGGGGGTTAAGCCACAGAAAAAGCTGTCATGCCCTGACCTTAGTTATCTTTGTTTTCTTTATTATTTTGGTTAGGTCAGGGTGTGACGAGGGTGGTTTGTGTGTTTTTGTCTTTTCTATTTTTTGTTTGTATTATCTATGGGGTTTTGGTATGTCTAGGTAAATGTAGGTCTATAGTGGCCTGAATTGGTTCCCAATCAGAGGCAGCTGTTTATCGTGATCTCTGATTGAGGATCCAATTTAGGTTGTACATTTTCTATTTTGGTTTGATGGGTAATTGTCTATGTGTAGTTGCATGTCAGCACTCGTTGTATTAGCGTCACGGTCGTTTTTGTTATTTTGTTAGTTTGTTTAGTGTTCTTCGTTAATTAAAGAAGATGTATTGATATCACGCTGTGCCTTGGTCTCCTAACTATGACGAACGTGACAAAAGCCTACAACCTTCCCACTAGCCATGATTGGCTGAGATAATGAGTCGGCTGGACATGCCGAGAGAGGAGTTTGGATTGGTCTGCCATATACAGTTGAAGTCGGATGTTTACATACACCTTAGCCAAATACATTTAAACCCAGTTTTTCATAATTCCTGACATTTAATCCAAATAAAACTTCCCTGTCTTAGGTCAGTTAGGATCACCACTTTAATTAAGAATGTGGATAATAGTAGAGAGAATGATTTATTTCAGGCTTTATTTCTTTCATCACATTCCCAGTGAGTCAGAAGTTTACATACACTCAATTAGTATTTGGTAGCATCGTCTTTAAATTGTTTAACTTGGGTCAAACATTTCGTGTAGCCTTCCACAAGCTTCCCACAATAAGTTGGGTGAATTTTGGCCCATTCCTCCTGACAGAGCTGGTGTAACGGAGTCAGGTTTGTAGGCCTCCTTGCTCGCACATGCTTTTTCAGTTCTTCCCACAAATTTTCTATGGGATTGTAGTCAGGGCTTTGTGATGGCCACTCCAATATCTTGACTTTGTTGTCCTTAAAGCCATTTTGCCACAACTTTGGAAGTATGCTTGGGATCATAGTCCATTTGGAAGACCCAAGCTTTAACTTCCTGACTGATGTCTTGAGATGTTGCTTCAATATTTCCACATAATTTTGCCACCTCATGATGCCATCTATTTTGTGAAGTGCACCAATCCCTCCTGCAGCAAAGCACCCGCACAACGTGATGCTTCCACCCAGTGCTTCACGGTTGGGATGGTGTTCTTCGGCTTGCAAGTCCCCCCTTTTTCCTCCAAACATAACAATGGTCATTATGGCCAAACGGTTCTATTTTTGTTTCATCAGACCAGAGGACATTTCTCCAAAAAGTATGATCTTTGTCCCCACGTGCAGTTGCAACCGTAGTCTGGCTTTTTATGGCGGTTTTGGAACAGTGGCTTCTTCCGCTGAGCGGCCTTTCAGGTTATGTCGATATAGGACTCGTTTTAATGTGGATATAGATACTTTTGTACCGGTTTCCTACAGCATCTTCACAAGGTCCTTAGCTCTTGTTCTGGGATTGATTTGCACTTTTTGCACCAAAGTACGTTCATCTCTAGGAGACAGAACGCGTCTCCTTCCTGAGCTTTATGATGGCTGAGTGGTCCCATGGTGTTTATAGTTGCGTACTATTGCTTGTACAGATGAACGTGGTACCTTCAGGCGTTTGGAAATTGCTCCCAAGGATGAACCAGAGTTGTGGAGGTCTACAAGGTCTTGGCTGATTTCTTTTGATTTTCCCATGATGTCAAGCAAAGAGGCACTGAGTTTGAAGGTAGTCCTTGAAATACATCCACAGGTACACCTCCAATTGACTCAAATGATGTCAATAAGCCTATCAGATATTTCTAAAGCCATGACATAATTTTCTGGAATTTTCCAAGCTGTTTAAAGGCAGAGTCAACTTAGTGTACCTAAACTTCTAACCCATTGGAATTGTGACACAGTGAGTTATAAGTGAAATAATCTGTCTGTAAACAATTGTTGGAAAAATTACTGTGTCATGCACAAACTAGATGTCCTAACTGACTTGCCAAAACCAAAAACTGTGGAGTGGTTGAAAAACGAGTTAATGACTCCAACCTAAGTGTATGTAAACTTACGACTTCAACTGTAAAAGGCTTCTGCCTATTTGAGCTGGTCATACTGTGTTGGAAATCCTGTCGAACACATCTTTTTTTAAATGAATCGTGTAGTGAAGCTGCATAAGTGTTGCTCTCCACTTCCTGGCGCTTGAGTTTTGAAATCAATGGCATTAGAGTAATAGCTAAAGAGATGTACAAAACACCTGTCTCTGGATTACATCTTCAAACTAAGGGCAACCGTGGCATGGTATCCGTGACAGGGAGACGCATCCATCATGCATGATGATGTACACGGACGGGTAAGATAGTCTAGCATTAGCTAGCTACATTTTCAAATATTATACGTTTTGACAGAAAGTGGTTTCAATTCAAGCTAAAGTGTACTGTTAGCTAGCTAACGTTAGCTGGCTGGCTCCCTAGCTAATGTTAAGTGTATGATGTTAACATTCGTATCCCAGAACCGTTTGCTTTGCTAGTTAGAGCCTAATGTTAGCTAGCTAGCTGGTTGGTTTGCTCCCAGCAGCTTCATGCAGGGTGGTAATGGCATGATTTGGCACTATGTCCATTGTTGTTTAACTAGCTAACGTTAGCTGGGCGGCTCGTTAGCTAATGTTACTTGACGTGTGTGATCTTACACGTTGTTTACCCAGCTAGGTTAATTGTTTACCTAGCAAGCTACATGTCTTAAGCTAAAATGCACAACACCTGTTGAATATGGCCGGGGTTAGTAAACGTCGGCAAAAAAGAGTAATGAAATTGTTGCCAGCAGAGCTGGTTAGGCTGTGTTCATATGTTATCCAGAGGTAAATAAATCATTGGCCGGAGCGTTAAGCGTGCGCTCTGAACGCTCCGAGACCGAAACGAGATGGGTGGGGCTAAAGCTTAAGAGGGTGTGAACGATGCTAAATGGGTGTGGACAAAGATACCAAAACATTCATAGGCTGTTTTCTAAAAAGTTTACAAGTTTATCAACTTTCAAAGCATAATTACTTTCCCATTGTTCCTCAAACATGCACTGTTTGATATACCATTTTGTAGCTCTGAGTCTCTACTTGTTTCCAATGTAAAAAACAACAACAATGTTGCTACAAAAGACCGAATCCAGGTTGTGAGTCACATTTATACACATACACAGTATCCCCTCCAGACAGTGGCTGATTCTCAGAGCTCAGTGAAGCTGCCGAAAGCCACAGATGAGTCTATCACCTCACTTATCCACCAGACCCCCTCTCACCCTCCCAACACCCCCTCCCTAACTGCCTCACCCCCTTCTGCTCTTGTCGTGCTTCTGGATACGCTTTGGGTCCTCTCTCTCCTCCCCCTCTCCTCTTTGGGTACCATCCACTCCCTTCCGCCCCTCTTTCTCCTCCTCCCCTTTCTCCTCCCCCCTCCCCTTTTCTTGCGAGAGAGTCACCTCCACCGCACAGGATTATGGATGGATTTTTTCCAGTCCGCCTCTCTGACTATGACGTTGGCCAGGAGCACTGGGGGAAGGTGGTGCAGAGGTGCACATTTGGGAATGTTTGGCTTGGCCATTTGCTGAAAGGCGCAAAAGAAGTGCTGAGGGCACACTTCTACTTGTGGGCCTGCTCCGATCATTAAGGGGGTTGAGAGAGGGGGTTGAGGGAGGGGGTGAGGGAGGGTTGAGTTGAAACCCAGACATCTGCCATGAATTAAGGAAATTCTCCCGGTGATCCAGGGGAGAAACGTGTCTGTCTGGGGCTAGACGACTGAACTGTGTTAAACTCAATATAAGGTCACATAATAACTCATTAAGAGCTAGCAGCTAGTGTGTTCTCACAGGGTTAATTAAGCATAGTATATGCCAAAAAGGCATCATAGGAGAAGGCCAAGCGTGAATGAAGTAAGCTAACCAAACAGTAAGGTTCTTGAATATTGAATAATTCAGCTTCATTTGATCCCTTTTCAATGCGTGTCAATCCGTACCTGAGACATCAGGCAACTGTCTGAGAATAGAAAGTCTATGAATGAAGTATGAGCCACTGAAGCTATTCGTTTGGGGACTCCACTTTTATAGTGCTTCAGAAACTGTGAAAAGACATAAAAAAATACATGACACTATTCAATGGTCAACAGAGACATGAGACACTACGTACCTGAGAAAGAAAGCACGCAAAGAGGACCTAATAGTGGTGTTCAAAGTTGGAGTCGCAACCCCTAGTGGGAGAACTGCAGTGGGGGTATATATATTTTGAAGGCCTTTCCTGATTATTGTGTAGAAACGTTTTTTGAGAACGATAATTGGAAGTAATGTCTGGGTATATAAGCTTGGTCTACGGAGGCTCTTAAAGTCTGCTTCTTTACCATCTCAGCCACCATCACTGTAGTCATTGGTCCTGTCATTGGTCCGGACCATCTATCACTGACAAATCTTCTTGATAGGAATTCTGCTAACTCACCTGTCAGTTGTCAGTCTCTGTAGAGGGAGTACCTGGAACTGCAATTACCTTGATCCCCATATCTCTATTTCTATCTGTGTTATGTTTACCTGACGAGATGTTATGAAATGCAGGACAGGCAAAAAGAAAGTGAAGAATGTGAAAAAGAGGAAACAGGACATGGGAAACTCCTTATAGATCTGTAATAATCTGAAATGAAGCCGCTTAACGAGCATCATGGGTTCCTGTGGTTTACTGCTTTTTCCTGGCTCACAGCACTGCTGCCACAGGAGCCCTACACCTCAACCCTGTCTGTCCCTGGCCCTACCCCATTCACTTCACCTGTCTCCCTCACAGGAGCCCTACACCTCACCCCTGTCTGTCCCTGGCCCTACACCATTCACTTCACCTGTCTCCCTCACAGGAGCCCTACACCTCACCCCTGTCTGTCCCTGGCCCAACACCATTCACTTCACCTGTCTCCCTCACAGGAGTCACCCCTGTCTGCCCTACACCATTCACTTCACCTGTCTCCCTCACAGGAGCCCTACACCTCACCCCTGTCTGTCCCTGGCCCTACACCATTCACTTCACCTGTCTCCCTCACAGGAGCCCTACACCTCAACCCTGTCTGTCCCTGGCCCTACCCCATTCACTTCACCTGTCTCCCTCACAGGAGCCCTACACCTCACCCTGTCTGTCCCTGGCCCTACACCATTCACTTCACCTGTCTCCCTCACAGGAGCCCTACACCTCACCCCTGTCTGTCCCTGGCCCTACACCATTCACTTCACCTCCATCCCTCACCTCACCCCTGTCTGTCCCTCACCCCTGTCTGTCCCGGTTTATACCTCCATCCCCCTACTGTCTCAGTCAACCCGAACCCTTGTTTCTACCTTCCTGCTGCCTCTGTTGACTCCTTTGTGCCGCCATACCTGCAGCCTACCTCTCCTTCTACCTCTACCCTCCCCTGTCTTTCCCTCAACCCTCCCTCTATCTTTACCGACCCCTTGTCTTTTCCTTTCCTCTCCTCTCCTGCTCTACCTCCCCCTTAGTACTCCTCCCCCTGTCCAGCCACCCCCATCCTGGGACAACCTATCAGCAGCACCATGGAAACCTCTGGATGATGTCACGCATTATGGCCACCGTTCAAAGGCTGACATCAGTGGAGAGAGAAGAGAACTCCTCATTCTTTCCAGGTCCTGGACCAAAAACCCGTCACATTCGTACCTATAGTGGCTAGCCCTCTCTTTCTCCACCTCGGTCTCTCTTGACCTCTTGGTCTCGCTCTCCTTTTCTCTCACTCTCTCTCTGCACCTCTGTGTCTCTCTTTCTCTCTATCATTCTCTCCGTCACCCTCCCCTTTTCTATGTCTCTGTATTCATTCTCTTTGTCTATATTGCCCTTTTTTTGGAGGATCAATATGTTACTTATTGCCAAAATAGACAGTTGTTGAGAGAGTAAACGGTTCCCCATTAGTTCTGACTGAACTTTCACAAAGTATAACTTCCAAACGAGAAAATCCCTAAATCACCATCAGACACAGTCAAATTCAATTTGTGTCTGCCAACAGAGTCCTGTGCCAGAGGCAATGGATACCCAGACATTGCCCCATCCATCCATCCACCCCTCTCTCCCTCAGTCTCTCTCTCCTTCTCTCTCTTCCTCTGCCCACATCTTGTCCTCCCTCTTCTGTCCTCTCCTTCTTTCTGCCTCCCCCCCAACCCTTTCTCTCTTATCTCCCCCTCTCTCAACATTCCTCCCTCCTTCCTCCCCTACCTCACTGCCTGTCTCTGTCCCAGTCCCGTAGAGAAGACCGAGAGCTTACAGGCTGGATCACATCTGTCCTGTCTGTATTGGCTCTCTCTCTCTCTCGCTCCTCTGTGGCCACAGCCATTCATTTCACATAATGTTGTTTCCCGTATACCTGCCTGGCTGGCAGGGGATGGGCCTTATTATCCCAGGTTTATCTTGGCACAGACAATGGGAAACGACAGTGTTTAAGATCATTGGACACGGTCTGCCGACGCCCTCTAAGAGTGTCTCTTTCTCTCTCACGCACACAGACACACAAGTGCACTCAAACGCATACAGACACATAAATACACACACACAAACATGCATAAAACAGACACACACACACGCAAAATATAAACATCAATTCTGGTGAATTACTCTTCCTGCAGAGCGAATGATAATTGCATAAAGGTTGAATAAATATAACACGGCCACGACTACAGTACTCTATAACTATAGCCAGATACTGCATCACACTGGCGCTGTAAACGATGTCCTGCAATGTCATCGTAAACAGTACAACTAGCAAACCCATAGTACTACTAGCAAAGAAAAACGTCAAATGTGTTTTCCCTTGTTTTCCTGCTCGCCCACCTCTAAGCTGTAACCTCTAGCAGCCCATCAGACTCAAGTCAAGTAAGGAAACAGGGAGTGTGGGAGAGAACGGGGAGAGAGAATAAGTAAAGGAGAGAAAGGGGAGAGGGGGAAGCATCATATACTCTATAACTATGCAATGACCCTATAGCTAGATACTGTATCACATTGGCATTGTAAATGATGCCATGCAGTATCCTCGTAAGCGGTACTACTAGCAAACCCATACACTCACAGAAATGCCACAGTCACACACGGTACGGCACTTAAACATAATATAAGCACCCGCTCTCAAACCACAACATGTCAATGTCAACAACCTAACCACAAACCTCTCCAACATAGCTGCCACTTTACAGCGGTATGTACAGAGCAGGCTCCGCCTCCTTGGGAAGCCTCACAGGCAGACAACAACATTATTGTTCATAATAATTCCTCTATTCACACATCACAGGTAGGGGTTAGATAGAGACTCTCTCGTCGCTCTTTCTGGCTCTCTTTTTATTTCCACCTCTTTCACTTTCTCTCTATCTCTCTCTCTCTTTTTGATGTTTTATTGCTTCTCTCTCACGGTAAATAGATCTCTTTCTAAATCCCTAGCGTCAGAAATCGTGACAGAAGCCTATTTCGGGAAACTTTCTGGCGATATTCAAGGAAATGCTGAGAGCCAGACTTCTCTTTTTTACGTTTTTATATTCCAATCCAACCCCCTCCCCTCTGTCCGATCCCCCGCCACATCTCTCTCAACTCTCCCTTTCTCTCTGTCTTTTTTTCTCCGTGCCTCCTTACAAGATTGCATTTACATTTGAGACATTCAGCAGACGCTCTTATCCAGAGCGTTCGTTTTAAGATAGCTCGGTGAGACAGCCACATTTCACAGTCATAGTAAGTACATTTTTCCTCAAGATGTGAAACTGGAAATGTACAGGAATCTGACCAATTGAATGAAATGGCCCTGCCACTGAAATCAAATGTGTTTTCCCTTGTTTTCCTGCTCACCCACCTTTAAGCCGTAGCCTCTAGCAGCCCATCAGACTCAAGTCAAGTAAGTGAACAGGGGGTGTGGGAGAGAACGGAGAGAGAGAATAAGTAAAGGAGAGAAAGGGGAGAGGGGGAAGCATAATTTGGAAACTATGTGGCATATTTTCCATTTTCTGTGAGTGCTAGAAGCCTGTGCCGTCTCCGAACTGGTCTGGCAGACACACAGCATCGGGAGGGAACGTTTGAAACATCTTTCACAAAATGTCCGCCTGTTCTGTTACCAAGTTAACGGTCAGGCTGTTGTTGTGGGTTTGGGTTGTTTGGGTTGCTGGATGTGATATGTGTTGACTAGGAAGGCTCCTATAGGCTCCAACAAGAAGGAATTAAAAACCCAGGAGCGGGCGCACACACACACACACACACACACACACACACACATGTTCTCTCTGTCGAAAAACATACCAGGCTAAGGGGGTGCGTGCTGGGTCTTTTGTGACTTACGACCAAGTTTTAATGTCACATGCACAAGTACAGTGAAATGCCTTTCTCGTCAGCTCTAACCCCAACAATGCAGTAATCAATAACAATGTAATACAACAAAAATAACAAGGTAGAACAAAAACACACAAAATAAGAAATAAGAAACAAGAAAAACACGATCAAGTAGGTCAGCATACTATATACAAGGTCAGTTCCAGCACCATATTTACAATGTGCAGGGATACTGGATCGATAGAGGTAGATATGTATAGGGGTAAGTGATACAGTATCGAGCTATAGAGTCATTGCATAGTTATAGAGCACTACTGTCACGAGTCATTTCTGTTTGAGCTTCTGCTTGTCAACAGGAAGAAGGAGTACGGATAAATGATCTGATTTGACAAATGGCGGACAGGGGGAGGGCCTTGTATGCTTGCTTGTGGATAGAATAACAGTAGTCTAGGACTTTATCGCTCCTGGTGGCGATGGAGACGTGTTGATGGAAGTTGGGCATCACGTGTCAAAATGACGCGGGATTAACATCTCCGGCAGGCAGAAAAACAGCCTCTGGATGTATGTTTTCCTGCTTGGTTATAGCCCCGTACAAGTTTGTTAAGTGCCAGCTTGTTATTTTCTTGTCCTGAGATGGAATGTACACAACAGTCAAGATAACAGTTGAAAAGCAGTTGAAAAGCATAGACCGCAGGTTAACAAAAAGCATACACCAAAACTATTATCCCTATATAACTACTCATCAATCAAATACGTGAAGTATCTTTGGACTATATGAAGTGGATCTTAGAAGTTGTTTACCGAGGCAACACAATCTGTATCTTTTGCACAATTATTGGACTAAAATCTGATCTGATTCGTCAAAAGACCAATTAGTGGAAAAACAGATCAGAATTGGGCAGTAAGTGTAAACACAGATTATAAAGTGCATCTCATATGAGCTGTTTTATGCCACATCCTCCTATCCCTCGTTCCACGCCAAGCCCAGGGGAATCCAGAAGGAGTGACGTCATAGTTGTCCTCCAGAGAGAGCAGTGGAGGTCAGAGGTGAGTTGGAACAGCATCAGTCCCGTCGGTCAGAGCTCCCGAGTGGGGCAACGGTCTAATGCACTGCGTCTCAGTGCTAGAGGCGTCACGACAAAACCCTGGTTTGTATCACAACCAACCGTGATCAGGAGTCCCATAGGGCAGCACACAATTCATCCGGGATAGTGGAGGGTCTGGACGGGATAGGCCGACATTTTAAAATAAGAATTTGTTCTTAACTGGCTCGCCTAGTTAAATAAAGGTTAAATAAATAAATAAAATAGAAAGTCAGACTGTGTTTAATTATTATGGAGCGCTTCGCCCCCAATCCTCTTTATACAAGCACATGGATTAACCAAGCACTGTGACAGTAGAAAGACTGTGGGGTGCGTGTTTGATTTCAATTTAGAAGGGTATGTGTGTGTGTGTGTGTGTGTGTGTGTGTGTGTGTGTGTGTGTGTGTGTGTGTGTGTGTGTGTGTGTGTGTGTGTGTGTGTGTGTGTGTGTGTGTGTGTGTGTGTGTGTGTGTGTGTGTGTGTGTGTGTGTGTGCGCATTTTTCTTTTGTCCTTTTCACGGGCCTTAGTTTAAAAAATAACAAAAGCACTGCTGACATTAGCAATAAGCAACAGTTCCCTTCCTTCGCCACTTCTTTATAAAACAAATGAACAATCAAATGTTCAAAAAGAACACACCACTTCATTTTTATCTCTCTCCCATCTCCATCTCTGGCAAAAGCAGCAGTGTTTCATACTGTGATTCTTGTTAGGTCTCTCCAGCTTTGATAACCCCAGGGTCTGGCTGTCACTTATCTCCAAATCATCAACCTCTCTCTCATCTCCAACCACAAAGCATAGCTTAAAGAACGAGGGAAGGAGGAAGGGAGGAAGAGGGGAGGTGAACCAAATCTCCACTATCTGACTGTTAACGCCTCCCTTAGTGTACACAGTTTAGATGGAGAGAAATGAAGAGAGAGAGATAGAGAGATGAGGGGGGTGGCAGTTACTCAGACTACATACACAGCTATACACAGCTGTGTAGTTCCAGACAGGTGTTCACAGCAACACTGCACATAATACCTCATATATATCTTCCTAATAACACAATCCAGAATGAAACTCCAGACTAAAAACCTCCTAGCATTTCAACTGGCAGAGATGACGATCTCCAACTGGCAGAGACGCAGATCTCCTCACGCCTACTTAAGGCTTATAGATCACAAATCAATCAATATCCCCGTCAATCAATAGTACTAAGGCGAAGGGCCATTTGGAGAAGATAGCATAAGGCCTACCTCAAAGACTTCTTCATCGAGTATTCTAGTTCCGAAGACCACAATTCCTTTGGTGTCGATGATGGGGTGTGGGCTCCTGGACAGTTTCTGCGTGGTCTTCTTTTTACAGTCCAGGATGATGGTGATGCTCTGTTTGTGAACGCTGATGGCCACTCGGTGCCACCTGGGAAGAGGGACAGAAGGTTAGCTCTCTCTCACGTTTCACTACAGTTGTACCTACTTTGAGATGGACAAAGGGTTGACTCACACACACACGTTTCACTACGATACAGTTGCTGGCTGTAGGACTTGTGATATGCTGATATTATAACCATACAGAGGTATAAGGACGTTTTTGGTCAAGGATATGGATGGGTTTAATGCCTACACATCCGAGGCCACTGAGGCACCCAACGCTCAGATATTGTTCATCTGCAGAGGTTGTGTTTTATTCATAATCCAAACCACCTAGGTTGACCCGGCTAGATAATAAATGACGTGTTTCACAGACAGACAGCAGACCAGGATAATAAACATGTGTGACCGAGCACCTGCACACAACTAAATCTCCACAAAGTTTCCACCTGCCAGACTCGTCAAAGCTAGGCCGACACACACCTGCGCTCTGATTACAGAGAAGCAAGCAAGCAGCTAAACTGAGAGCACATCACATTTGTTTGTTACAGTGGTCCTCTGTAGCTCCGTTGGTAGAGCATGGCACTTGCAACGCCAGGATAGTAGGTTCAATTCCAGGGACCAACTGTATGTAAAAATGTATGCACACGTGACTGTGAGTCGCTTCGGATAACAGTGTCTGCTAACCGGTGTGAATCTTATTATGATATCATATAATAACAGGGGCTAGTGTGATATAATCCAGCTGTCTCAAGTTGGCTGGATGTCCTTTGGCTGGTGGACCATTCTTGATACACACAGAAAACTGTTGAGCGTGGAAAAGCCAAGCAGCGTTGCAGTTCTTGACACAAACTGGTGCGCCTGGCACCTACTACCATAACCCCGCTCAAAGGCACGTCAATCTTTTGTCTTGCCCATTCACCCTTTGAAAGCTACACATACAGTACACAATCCATGACTCAATTGTCTAGAGGCTTCATCTACACTGATTGAAGTGGATTTAATAAGTGACATCAATAAGGGATCATAGCTTCCAGCTGGATTCCCCTGTTCAGTCTATGTCATGAAAAGAGCAGGTAGGTGTTCATAATGTTTTGTACACTCAGTGTATGTGTACACGACCACTCAAATGTAATTGGATTTGATTTAGGCACAGTAATAAAGTATGCAGCAGGCCTAATATGTTTACTTTTATTGTATGGTATGGTATCAGACAAGGTTAACCTGCCAGGTTGGCCAGGTTGAGTCCTCTGAAGAGGGGATAGTTTGACTATGAAGTACTATAGTGTACTATGTAATGATATCAGTTTACTATCTAATGACATATTAATACTATGTGTGGAATGAGGTGAGCCTACTTTCCGTTGGCTAGGTTGTGTCCTACGAAGGGGGTGGGGGTGGGGGGGTACTTTCACATAGAGTGCTAAACAGTACAGTAGAACTTTAGGGTATTATATGTCAAAATATTAGACAGGTGAACATACTAATACTGATGTAATACGTACTTTCCGTCAGCCAGGTTGAGTCCTCTGAAGAGAGGGTAGTCCTCTGGGCTGGGTTTGCCTGTGTGGTCCTCATACAGGAAGACAGGGGAGCGTCCCACCTCTACCCCCAGCTGCTGGATGCCCTGCTCGTTATACACAGACAAGAGGAAGGACTGGGAGCCCTTCTTAGGCTTCACCGTAGCCAGGATGGAGAAGTCCTCAGGGAACACGTCAGCTGGGGGGGGGGGGAGAGAGAGAGAAGGAGGGAGAGCGAGAGGGAGGTTATAATACACCAGTTCGTGTAACATGCTGAAAATGGAGAGACAGAGGACCACACACCTGCCTGGGTTTCATGAAAAGCCTTGTTTTCAAGAGAGCAACTCTAAGTCAAATCCAAATGTACAGTCCATCAATAAAATGGTGCGCTGCACTGAAACTGTACTATCGTAAACCTTCAAAGGCACACAGTCCAGAAATGGCAATGTACTGAACCAGACAGAGGAAACAGGGGAGGATGATGTACACGGGACAGAGGAGACGACAAAGTCTGGGACAGAGGAGACCGGGGAGACATCGTAACAACGTCTTGGAGCGTCTAAAGCAAACAAGAGCTCTCTCCAACCCTCCACCACTGCCCAGATACATCACAGAGATGGGAGGGATGGAGATAAGTCTGGAAGAGAGAGAGAGAGAGAGAGAGAGAGAGAGAGAGAGAGAGAGAGAGAGAGAGAGAGAGAGAGAGAGAGAGAGAGAGAGAGAGAAGGACAGGAAGGAGTACACGGTAATGAGAAGAGCATGTGGTCCCTGGGTGGCTGTCGAAAACACTTTCCCAAACCCCTCTCCTCCTCTCCAAGACCTGATCCATACACCAGACATAGCGACTGAGACGGGGAGCAAGAGGGACTAAAGGAGTATTTACAGTACAACAAAACACATGGGATAGACAAAAGTGAAAAAAAGGGGGGGAACTCTCACCCTCTTGAGGAGCACCCGCCTCCCACTTACCTTCATCCCTCCCTCCATCACCCCATCTGCACGCCTAGTTTAACCTCTCCCTCCATTTTGTGAACGCCAACCACATCTGTGAGACATATGGCCCAAGAGCAAGGCCTTGTGGGACAATCTCAGCCCACCAACAAGGGGGGGTTTGCTTGCTTGCTTGCTTGCTTGCTTGCTGTGGGGCCCTCACATACACAGTCATGTTTAGTTCAGTCACCGCTCCCACAACTAGAGAGCTGCTTTTGTTTGAAGGGGAAATGAGAGAAGCAGCCTGCATGATTAACCATCATGACTGAATGAAGTCTTAGCATGTCAGTTGTTTTAGCAGAGTGGGTTTCTAACTACAAAAGCAGAATCTGAGAGTGGAGCGAAATTTAAGGAGTACTACTAAACTAGCATATTTTGGGCAGGGGGATATATTTGCTCATTTAGACTGAGGCTGAGGTTAGTAAATTCTGCAGTTGAGAAGTAAAATAGTCCTATAGAGTTGGACACATCTCTCCATTTATTTTCTAAGCTGACACTTTAAGGAACTCCAGACTAATAGCTCCTAGTCTGGGAAGGGAAGATCTTTCCAGAACATTTGGACCAGACAGTAAAGAGAAGCTAGAACCGGGGCTGTGGTTGCTGTGGTTTTGTAGCACCTCACAGGCCCTAACCCCCTCCCCTAGTAATGGAACCCAGGCTGTGGTCACCGTGGAAACTCAGCATTAAAGCGTCTCTGAGACAGACAGCCAATCAGAGGGCTTCGGTGGATAAGGCGCCGTGACTTCGGAGCAGTGGGTAGGTTCTGGAGCCTGAGGTTAGGAAGGAGCAGAAAGTCACTGGAGAGAGAGAGAGAGAGGGGGGCGAGGAAAGAGAGGAGTGGAAGGAGCTCTAGTCACTGATGGAAAAGTCTGGTTCTCATCATTTTCTCTTTTCTCCACTTTCTCTCTCTCCTTGTTGTCTGTCAATCTCTCTCGTTCGAGCTCTATCTGTTTCTCTTCCTCCCTCAGTAAAGACAGAAAGACAGGCGTATAATATCTTCATGCGGTGTCCACGCGCCTTGGCGGTGCATTCCAGAGGAATTATCTTGGGTTCAGAGGGAGAGTTCGCAGCAGCCGCTTGAGTTTGAGTGGCAGGCGCTTTGAGAGCCAAGCAGAGCAGAGCACGACACGAGAAGAAGAAGAGAGATAGGCAGGTGAGAGCAGGCTACAGTAAGAGTTGCCAACTTGCCACTGGTGCATTCCTGTACCACTTAGCTCAGCTGCAGAGAACTAGAAGAGAGGGGAGGAGGAAGAGAGCAGCACAGGGTGCGGCAACATCGGGAGCGCTCGCTCATGAGCGGAACGATGAGACGTCCATTGACATCATTCAGCAGACGCTCTTATCCAGAGCGACTTACCGGAGAAATCCGGGTTAAGTGCCTTGCTCAACAGCATCACAGACGGATGTTTTAACCGGTAGGCTACATG
This sequence comes from Oncorhynchus masou masou, assembly GCF_036934945.1. Taxonomy (NCBI): domain Eukaryota; kingdom Metazoa; phylum Chordata; class Actinopteri; order Salmoniformes; family Salmonidae; genus Oncorhynchus; species Oncorhynchus masou. The sequence goes on from NC_088219.1 coordinate 33,473,066, forward strand.
CCGCGCAGACTGACGGAATAGTTTTAGGGTGACAAAAAGAGATGAGAAAGAGAAAGGGGGAGACAGAGAGAATGTAGAAGGCTGGGTTGACTCATTCCTTATTAACACAAAAACACAGAATTCTTTATTTCCCGAAAGGGCACTGTTACACGACGGGGGATGCAGTCACTGTGCTGAAAGTCATTCCCGTTCGCTTGGCACGGAGTTGGCTCTCAGCTCTGCTGTGTTTATGAACCGTCTCCTCTCCTCCTTAACTCTAGGGACCTTTCACCCGGCCGTTACCGTGGGGACTGACATGGCTTCAGAGCACTTTCACCATGAGAGGGATCCAACTAGCGGCAGGAGGAGGAGAGGAAAAGGAGGAAGGAAAGTGGAAGAGAGAGAGAAAGGGAGAACATTTTCATATGTCTGAGCCAATTCTCCTGTCTCTCTTTGGCTGTTAATAGACATGGTTATTACAAGCACCTGTGTTCAGGAGGAACGTCCTCCTTCCTGACCCCCTGACGCCCACACTGGGCCACCATGGGACTGGATGACCCCTACTGCAGACTGTACGCATAGGTGTGTGTGTGTGTTTGTTTAACTGTCCTTCTGGGTACCAGACATTTTGCCGGTCACCACAAGGAAAAATGCTATTTTAGGCTTAGGGGTAAGGTTTAGGATTAGGGGTTACAGTTAGGTTTAGGAGTTAGGGTTAGAGGTTACAGTTAGGTTTAGGAGTTAGGGTTAGAGGTTACAGTTAGGAGTTAGTGTTAGGTATAGATTTAGGGTTCGGGGTTAAGGTTAGGCTTAGGGTTAAGGTTAGGGTTAATGGTTAGGTTAAGGTTCAGGTTCGGGTTAGATTTAGGGTTGAGGGAAAATAGGATTTAGGATGGGAATCAATTCTTTGGTCCACACAAGGATAGCAATACAAAACGGTGTGTGTGCGCGTGTGTGTGAGAAAGAGAGAAAGAGAAAAAGAGGGAGAGACTAGAACTACTGGCAATGATTTACTATAAAGCAAATGATTGGTTCCCAAATGCTGTCTAAAATTGGGTATTTTTCCACACCATGAGGATAACTGGTGCCAGGCCTGTCAGTAAGCGTGTGTGACAGAATGTGTGTGTGAACGTGTCTGAGAGAGAGGAGGGTGGTGGTGGGAATGGTAAAAGTAGCAGCAGCCGCAGTACTGGAGACGGTGGCAAACGGGCTGGTTTACCCTGGCAGTGCCACCTACCTACAGCGTCAGACAGGGAAAATCTGGAAAAGACCTCAAAGACAGAGGCTCTCTGAGATTACTCCATGACCCCCTCCCCAAACTGACCCCCCTCCCCAAACAGCAAATCAGATGACTCCCAGACACCCCAACCAGCCAATCAGGCGCTGTGGATAACTTACATCCTGTTTCAGCATACAATCAGTGTGATGGGTAATTAGTCAAGTAAATGTATAAGTAACAGTAAAATGTCAGTAAAATAACATTACATTTGAGCAATTCCTCCACTTAGGACAGTTTAATTGGTGCATAGCCTGATTATAATTAGGCCATACTGGCACAGATCAGCTGGATAAGTGCTGTAGCTAATAGCTGTATTCAGTAGTTTCTGGTTAAAGAGGGGAGATCAGTTTGGTTTGCCACTGTGTCTCCGGTTTCACTGTGCTGGCATACCTCTGTGTTTAACTCCACACATCTGCTCTGCACTCATTCTCCTTTCCATCTCAGTTTTTTCACCCTTCCCCCAAACCGTACAGCACTTCTAAAAAAACACTCAAAGCTCAGACCCAGGGGGCGGAATGAGGGAGCCTGGGCAGTGATTAGCTCTGCCAGCTGTCAGTTAGTGTGCTCTGCGTCCAGGTAGGTCAGCTTGTAAAAGTGAGATAATGAGTCTACCTTTCAGCACTGGCTTCATAAGACCCCTCTTCAACATGAAATGAACAACACTACACATGGATTGACTAAGGGAATGTACATAATCGAAGTGTGTGTGTGTGTGTGTGTGTGTGTGTGTGTGTGTGTGTGTGTGTGTGTGTGTGTGTGTGTGTGTGTGTGTGTGTGTGTGTGTGTGTGTGTGTGTGTGTGTGTGTGTGTGTGTGTGTGTGTGTGTGAGAAAGAGAGAGAGAGAGAGAGAGAGGAGGTGAAAGAGGTAGGTAGGTGGGTCCAGTTGAAAGATTAGACGGTAACGAGCAGCAAGTCACCTCTAAGAAGCAAAGGTAGGACATCCGTATTAATCAATCGGACTCTCGTCAGACAGACAGAAAGACTGACATCAGTGTTGCGGAATGATGACGTGGCTTTCCTCAGTTTGTCCATAAGCCATTGCATCTTCTCTTTAAGCCAAACGGCTATCACTGCTTTCTCTTTGGGTGTGGGGGCCACTCATTGTTTCTCCTCCAAACCGGGGAGTGTGAGTAGTGAAGAAGGTAGGAAGAAGAAGAGAAAGAGGAGAGTGAAGAATTGAGAAGAGACCACCCAGCTACTACAGCCCCGACCATGTGCAGGGATCCCAAGACATAGCCAGCCACTGTGCGATAAATGTCACTGTGTGGGAGTGGTGGTTGGACTACATCACTCTTTCCTTACAGTTTGTAGCTCACTGATGTTGCCAATTGCTCACCCTGGCTAACCCTACTGAGTGTGAGAGAGAGACACCTACAGAAAGGGTTGCAAAGGGAGGGTATATTAGGGGAGAGTGGGGTAAGTTGAGCGACCCTTGTTTCTAGGGAAACCATACACAAAATGTATCATTTGACCAAATATTTAGGTAGAGGTCATCATTTAATGGAGTCTGTGAAGAAAGAAACCACATGGAAACAGTGGTAAGAAAGTTAGATTAAAAAAAACGTATTTTCACCAATAAATTAATTTATTGTGTTAGATGTCTGTATCTAAACCAAAGCAGATCATTTAAAAATTGTTCTATGCATCAGTTGGGAACTCTATAAGCTTCAGTATGAGGGCACAAAACTAGCATGAAAGTGCATCCTTGTAGCTGTGTGGGATAATATAGTGAAAATGTTGGCCTTGATGTAAGTTTAACCAATGTCCATGGGGTAATTTGAGACAATGGTTGGAACAATGGCATGTTCAAGTTACGCAAATTGAAGTGTTTCGCTGGGATCAATGCCTTATCGCTGGGGTATGAGGATGACAACAGGGCGCCTATGTTCAAAGTGTTTTAAAAAGTACAAAGTGTTTGTTAGGTATTAAGCCTGTGTTTACACGATGCTTAAATGATTAAAACACACACAAAAGCTACTGTGATTGTGTTGAATTGTGTTTGGGAAATAAAGATGAACGCGGTATTAAAAAGGGAGTGGTAATATTTCATTCAGTACAGAAATGTGTACCCTGTCCAGCCGCTCAACTTACACAATACCCCGGGGTAAGTCGTGCCAGAGACCACTTTTTGGGGGGACAAACCATGTTTTCAAAACTGTAATGTTCACATGAATTCAAAGTGGCCATAGATGACCTTTTAATCACCAAAATTCTAAAGAATCCAGGAACGTTCTGGAAAATGACTGGTAGTCTGACCAGTAGAGGTATGTACATGTTGAGAAAGCCAACTGTCCTGTTGGTCTGTTCTTTCAGACTATTTACAATCCCCCCGATGAGAAGATGGGAAATCGCCACAGTACAGAAGCTCTCTGTTTCAGCCTCTCCGACTGCTAATAATGAATCACTTCTTCCACGTGTTTACTTAATTATAGCATGTCTACACTCGTTATTTTCCAGCTCACAGCTCACCATCGTAAAATGTGGGTATGAGACAACATGTTCCATAATCAAAAGGTGTTGTTGATTACATGATTTGGATGATCTGTAATTATCAGTCAGCATGTGCACGTGTGTGTGTGTGTGTGTGTGTGTGTGTGTGTGTGTGTGTGTGTGTGTGTGTGTGTGTGTGTGTGTGTGTGTGTGTGTGTGTGTGTGTGTGTGTGTGTGTGTGTGTGTGTGTGTGTGTGTGGGTGTGTGTGTGTGTGTGCGCGCGCGCACGGGTGCTTGGGGACGTTGCAGGATGTCAAAGTCACAATAAATCAGGCTTAGAGCCAAAGCCAAAGCTTAGTAGTATAAAGAGAAGGAACTGGACCAAATGATGTCACTCCTGCCTTCAGGAAGATATTAGCTCTCTCTCTCTCTTCACACAGTTGAAGTCAGAAGTTTACATACACCTGAGCCAAATACATTTAAACTCAGTTTTTCACTATTCCTGACTAGTAAAAATTCTGTCTTAGGTCAGTTAGGATCACCACTTTAGTTGAAGAATGTGAAATGTCAGAACAATAGTAGAGATAATGATTTATTTCAGCTTTGATTTCTTTCATTACACTCCCAGTGGGTCAGAAGTTTACATACACTCAATTAGTATTTTGTAGCATTGCCTTTAAATTGTTTGACTTCAATCAAACATTTTGGTTAGCCTTTCACAAGCTTCCCACAATAAGTTGGGTGAATTTTGGCCCATTCCTCCTAAAAGAGCTGGTGTAACTGAGTCAGGTTTGTAGGCCTCCTACTCGCGCACGCTTTTTCAGTTCTGCCCACAAATGTTCTATAGGATTGAGGTCAGGGCTTTGTGATGGCCAATCCAATACGTTGACTTTGGTGTCCTTAAGCCCTTTTGCCACAACTTTGGAAGTATGCTTGGGGTCTTTGTCCATTTGGAAGACCTATTTGCAACCAAGCTTTAACTTCCTGACTTATGTCTTGAGATGTTGCTTCAATATATCCACGTCATTTCCCTACCTCATGATGCCATCTATTTTGTGAAGTGCACCAGTCCCTCCTGCAACAAAACACCCCCACAACATGATGCTGCCACCCAGTGCTTCACGGTTGGGATGGTGTTCTTTGGCTTGCAAGCCTCCCCCTTTTTCCTCCAAACATAACGATGGTCATTACGGCCAAAAAGTTATATTTTTGTTTCATCAGACCAGAGGACATTTCTCCAAAAAGTACGATCTTTGTCCCCATGTGCAGTTGCAAACTATAGTCTGGCTTTTTTATGGCGGTTTTGGAACAGTGGCTTCTTCCTTACTGAGCAGCTTTTCAGGTTATGCCGATATAGGACTCGGTTTACTGTGGATATAGATGCTTTTTTACCGGTTTCCTCCAGCATCTTCACAAGGTCCTTAGCTCTTGTTCTGGGATTGATTTGCACTTTTTGCACCAAAGTACGTTCATCTCTAGGAGACAGAACGCGTCTTCTTCCTGTGCGGTATGACGGCTGAGTAGTGTTTATACTTTCATACTAGTGTTTGTACAGATGAATGTGGTACCTTCAGGCGTTTGGAAATTGCTCCCAAGGATGAACCAGACTACAGGTCTACCATTTTTTCTGAGGTCTTGACTGGTTTCTTTTGATTTTCCCATGATGTCATGCAAAGAGGCACTGAGTTTGAAGGCATTTCTTGAAAAACATCCACAGGTACACCTCCAATTGACTCAAATTATGTCAATTAGACTATCAGAAGCTTCTAAAGTCATGAGATAATTTTCTGGAATTTTCCAAGCTGTTTAAAGGCACAGTCAACTTAGTGTATGTAACCTTCTGACCCACTGGAATTGTGATACAGTGAATTATAACTGAAATAATCTGTCTGTAAACAATTGTTGGAAAAATTACCTGTGTCATGCACAAAGTAGATGTCCTAACCGACTTGCCAAAACTATAGTTTGTTTTCAAGAAATTTGTGGAGTGGTTGAAAAATGAGTTTTAATGACTCCAACCTAAGTGAATGTAAACTTCCGACTTCAACTGTATATATACTGTATATATATATATATATATATATATATATATATATATATATATATAAATCAAATCTAATTTTATTGGTCACATACACATGGTTAGCAGATGTTAGTGTGAGTGTAGCGAAATGCTTGTGCTTCTAGTTCCGACAATGCAGTAATATCTAACAGGTAATCTAACAAATTCACAACGACAACCTTATACACACAAATGGATGAATAAGAATATGTACATACAAATAGGCAAGATGCAGTAGATGGTATAGAACAGCATATACATATGAGATGAGTGATGTAGGATATGTAAACATTAAATAAAGTGCCATTATTTAGTGTGACTAGTGATACCTTTATTAAGTAAATTCATTAAAGTGGCCAGAGAGTATTTGAGTCTGTATGTTGACAGCAGCCTCTCTATGTTAGTGATGGCTGTTTAACAGTCTGATGGCCTCTCGACCCCAGCTTTGATGCACCTGTACTGACCTCACCTTCTGGATGATAGCAGGGTGAACAGGCAGTGGCTCGGGTGGTTGTTGTCCTTGATGATCTTTTTGGCCTTCCTGTGACATCGGGTGGTGTAGGTGTCCTGGAGGGCAGGTAGTTTGCCCCCGGTGGTGCGTTGTGCAGACCTCACTACCCTCTGGAGAGCCTTGCGGATGAGGGGGTGCAGTTGCCATACCGGGTGGTGATACAGCCCGACAAGCCAAATTTCTTCAGCCTCCTGAGGTTGAAGAGGCGCTGTTGCACATTCTTCACCACACTGTCTGTGTGGGTGAACCATTTCAGTTTGTCCGTGATGTGTACGCCGAGGAACTTAAACTTTCCACCTTCTCCACTACTGTCCCGTCGATGTCGAATGCGCCTTCTGCTATTTCCTGAAGTTCACAAACATCCCTTTTGCTTTGTTGATGTTGAGTGAGAGGTTATTTTCCTGACACCACACTCCGACAGAACTCACCTCCTCCCTGTAGGCCCTTTTCGTTGTTGGTAATCAAGCCTACCACTGTAGTGTCGTCTGCGGAGTTGATAATTGAGTTGGAGACGTGCATGGCCATGCAGTCATGGATGAACAGGGAGTACAGGAGAGGACTAAGAATGCACCCTTGTGGGGCCCCAGTGTTGAGGATCAGCGGGGCGGAGATGTTGTTTCCTACCTTCACCACCTGGGGGTGGCTCATCAAAAAGTCCAGGAACCAGTTGCACAAGGGGGGGGGGGGGTGGAGACCCAGGGCCTGAGCTTAATGACGAGTTTGGAGGGTACTATGGCATTAAATGCTGAGCTGTAGTCAATTAACTGCATTCTTACATAGGTATTCCTCTTGTCCAGATGGGATAGGGCAGTGTGCAGTGTGATGGCGATTGCATCGTCAGTGGACCTATTGGGGCGGAAAGCAAATTGGAGTGGGTCTAGGGTGTCAGGTAGGGTGGAGTAGAAATGCTCCTTGACTAGTCACTCAAAGCACTTCATGATGACAGAAGTCAGTGCAATGGGGCGATACTCATTTAGTTCAGTTACCATAGCTTTCTTGGCAGCAGGAACAATGGTGGCACTCTTGCGAGGGTTAACACATTTAAATGTTTTACTCACGTTGGCCACGGAGAAGGAGAGTCGACAGGCTTTGGTAACGGTCCGTGTCAGTGGCACTGTATTGTTCTATATATATATGTTTTTTTTTTGTTTTATAGAGTGCAGGTGTTCATCAAGGATCTCTCTGTAATTTTCTCCGTTCATCTTTCCCTCAATCCTGACTAGTCTCACAGTCCCTGCTGCTGAAAGACATCCTCTCATCAGGCCAGATAATCTTGTTTCTCATGGTCAGAGAGTGTTTAGGTGTATTTTGGCAAACTCCAAGTGGGCTGTCATGTGCTTTTTACTGAGGAGTGGCTTCCGTCTGGCCACTCTACCATAAAGGCCTGATTGGTGGAGTGCTGCCTTCTGGTTCTCCCATCTCCACAGAGGAACTCAGGAGCTCTATCAGAGTGACCATCGGCTTCTTGGTCACCCCCCTGACCAAGGCTCTTCTCCCCCGGATTCCTCAGTTTCACCAGGAGGCCAGCTTCAGGAAGAGTCTTGGTGATTCCATGCATCTTCCATTTAAGATTGATGGAGGCCACTGTGTTCTTGGGGACCTTCAATGCTGCGGACATTTTTTATTACCCTTACCCAGATCTATGCCTCGACACAATCCTGTCTCGGAGCATTTGCAAAAATGTCTAAAAAACAGTTTTTGTTCTGTCATTATGGGGTATTGTGTGTAGATTGATGAGTTATGTATTTAATCAATGTTAGAATCCGCTGTAACGTAACGAAATGTGGCAAAAGTCAAGGGGTCTGAATACTTTCCAAAGGTACTGCACTTTCCAAAGGCACTGCACTTTCCAAAGGCACTGCACTTTACATTTCTTAAAATTCTGGAATCTTAAAAGTATTTTTTCATTTTTCCCCCCTTTTTTTGTGGTATCCAATTGTTGTTAGTAGTTACTATCTTGTCTCATCGCTACAACTCCCGTACGGGCTTGGGAGAGACGAAGGTCAAAAGCCATGCATCCTCCGAAACACAACCCAACCAAGACGCACTGCTTCTTAACACAGCGTGCCTCCAACCCGGAAGCCAGCCGCACCAATGTGTCGGAGGAAACACGGTAGCACCTGGCTACCTTGGATAGCGCGCACTGTACCCGGCCCGCCACAGGAGTCGCTGGTGCGCGATGAGACAAGGATATCCCTACCGGCCAAACCCTCCCTAACCCGGACAACGCTAGTCCAATTGTGCTTCGCCCCATGGACCTCCCGGTCACGGCCGGCTGCGACAGAGCAGAGTCTCTGGTGGCATAGCTTGCGCTGCGATGCAGTGCCGTAGACCACTGCGCCACCCGGGAGGCTGGAATGCATTTTTCAAAGGTTCTACTATGCTTCTGATGTTGTTCCGTAACACACAACACGCAACAATTTTACTGAGTAACAGTTCATATAAGGGTTAGGTTTGTGGTTGGTCCTTCCTAGAGTGTTGCTTGAGACTATTTCATTAGGCTGTAAGTAAACCGAAGAGAAGCCCACGTTTAAGCTTTTAGACCCTATATTGTTGTCAAAGTAAACAGAACTTGTTTGGAGAGCATTGTGTCTGAACTCAGCACTGGATTAAGCCTTTAAGAAAACCCTTGATGTGGATCAAACATCCGCTTGGCCAAGCCTCCTCAGGGTCTCTTCTAGGCCGCTCAAAGAAATGCTGTGATCAGGGAGACATTCTTCACACACTTGGCTGTCAACCAACTGGATTTTCAGTCAATTTAACCCACAAGAATGGGATTTGAGGATTTTCTCTCTCTGCCCCCTACTGCCGAATCCGATTCCCCTCTCCCACACACACACTTGTTTAGAGCTTGCAAGAAACGGACTTTACTGTACTTGTGCACGTGACATTAAAAACTTTTTCCAGCTCTTTCAGTCGACCACTTGAAATGCTTGGGAATTTTCAATAACACATTCCAGAGAAATTGGGCTTCTGTCTGGGTGACACAGTTTGACGGTTCTGCACTGTTTGACAACTTTCATAAATAAAGAAATATGCCGGCCTAACCCAGAATGCAAAAGGAAGAGATGTTGGCTAGCTAGCACATCTCTCTGATCGACAGTAACCAGGATGCACCAGAGTAAGAGAAAGAAAATATAAAACAGACTAAAAGAAAGTACAAAGTAATGAAAAAGCAGCAGTGAAAGAGAGAGCGAGGGTATAAGACAAAGAGAAAAAAAGAGGAGAGAAAGAGAGGGAGAAAGCAAGGATATAGAAAGAGAGGGCTGCTGTGGACCACAGAACAGTAAGCCAGAGCCACGTCAGCACAATAGAAGGGAAGAAAGAGTGGAACCCGCTCCTCCCTCCTCTCTGCCTCTCTCTCCATCCTGCCACCCCTTCCAGACCTAGGCATTTTTACTGGAGTATGATTCCCACTGAATGTGAGCTTGAGGTTTCCAAAATGGAAGAATTAGTATGCCTCTATGACGGTCTGCCCCTCTCTTCTTCTTTTTTTCCCCCATTTTCTTCTTTTCTTTTTTAGTGTATCTGAATTAGAAACAGAACGAGCTCCATCTTGATTCAATGCAGATGTACACAGACGGAACAGACGTGAGGAAGATTGTAAAGAAAAATCGAGGGAGAGAGAGAGAGAGAGAGAGTCTGCGTGTGTTATGAGCTGAGGAGGCTGGTGGGAGGAGCTACAAGAGGCTGGTGGGAGGAGCTACAGGAGGTCGGGTTCATTGTAATGGCTGGAATGGCATAAAAGGAATTTAGTTAAACATGTGGTTTCCAGACGTTTGATGTGTTTGATACCGTTCCATTTATTCCATTCCAGCCATTACAATAAGCCCCCCCCTCCTCCACCACCACCAGCCTCCTCTGGTTCTGAGGTATGGTGTTATACAGAGCTGATCTTGGCCGTTGGAGTAGAAATATCAGCCACTCAACAATAGTCATAATCATTTCACTGTACTTGCGCACGTGACATTAAAACTTGAAACTTGTAAGGCCAACAGGCTTGAAAAAACCACAACCTGACAGGTCTATAGAGTTTGGCTAAAGTTCAATCCAAACACTCCACCAGAGCTGAGGCTTACTGAAGTGAATTATGGTGCATGAAGCACAGAGAGATCGTGGGAGAGGTGGCGGTGAGAGACTTGAAGCACGCATGGCGTGCGTGTTTCAAGTTGAAAGTTGAAAGTTTTAATGTCGCACACACAAGTACAGTGAAATGCCTTTCTTGCCAGCTCTAACCCCAACATTGCAGTAAATAATATTATTAATAATATTATTATAATAATATGTATTACTCAAAAAAAGCACACGAGAAATACGAAGAAAAAATACACAACAAAGTAAGTAAGTAAGTAAGCATACTAAATACAGAAAATATGTGTTTCTGAAAAGCAAAGAATATTGCAATTCCGAGAGTCCCGTTGGTAGCGAATCCGCGATCGGAGGTCATCCATCTTATTATTAAGTGTCCACAAGGGGCCAGTAGAATGGAGGGAAGAGGTGGCCAGTTTTCCCTCCGCCTTAATCTCAACAGGATCCCCCCCCCCTCTCTTGCCTCTGTAACGCCAGCGTTTCCTCTTGGGAAGCCCGAAAAATTGGGTTAGAATTACAGAGAGCCCTGGGCAGATGAGTCGAAGTAGAAGCCCGAATTGGGGTAATAAACTGGCGATCTGATGTTCAAGAGTTCTTGGCGGTTGGAAGAAATAATAGCTGATACGTTACCTGAAAATAGACTCAAATTAAACGACACAATAATCACAAGACAGCAAAGTTGGGTCGGAGCTTGCATAACAGCGGCCATCCAGTACGGCACCATCTTTGATATCTATGTGTGTGTGTGTGTGGGGTCTATAGCGGTAGGTGAGTCTTCACATTTGGCCCACCTAATCTGCAGTGCTGTACACTATCATGTCATCATGACGCAACGGCCAATAAAATGGGTAGCTAGTTGGAAGGGGAACAGAGGTGTGTGAGGGGATGAGAGGAATGGCACAGGTGGGAGGAAAAGAGACAGGTCTTTTGGGAGTCTTACTGCAGTCAGGGACTTCCCAGCCAGGTTAGGACATTACACCAGTGTTTTACAGTAGTTTTTTAAATGTTTTATTATTGACTAGGACCGAGTTCATCTGAGTCAAAGCCCAAAGGTAGGGAAGAGGCCACGAGCAGCCAATAGGATCAAACTTAGCTAGGTAGTATCTTTGGCATCCCACTAACAAGCATGAGATGATATTTCAGTGAACAAGGTCATCTGTACATTGGGATAGTAGAGGGACGGGACGATCGGAGGGGATAGTGAGGAAGACATGAAAGAAAGAAACAGGTATCATTTCAGTTCAAAGGTCAAAGGAGTTCAACCAATTAGTGAATGGTCATGGTCAGGTACTTACCAGGGTACAGTTGTTTGGTGGGGGCGCTGAGCTGGGCTTCTTTGGATACTCTGTAGGCCACATCGGCTCCTTTTGTTGACTTCCTATGCGCGCAGAAACCTGTCGTTTTCGTAACGCCGTCAGGTAAACTGGGAAAATCTAAAATCTTCAAGAGGTCCGCTGGCTCCACTACAGAGGGAAAGAGGGAGAGACAGATTGTAGGTTGGACTCATATAAAGACACTCATTTCAAATTCAGACTCACATCTCTCAATAATCACAATAAAGTATACCACAGCACAAATCCAAGCCACCCACAGTGTTAAAAGCCCCCCACAACAGGAGAGACTGTCAGTATCCATTCCAAGTAAACCAATTATTCAGGCTGTAGACAGATAAACAGATCCTCCTTTCACTAGCCATTAGCTGGTACCTGCTTAAAAAGTACAGTAGGTGCACTCCAGACCCCTTCTTTCTATCCAGTCCCCTCTGACCCCTATTCTCTCACTGACGAGACAGGGGAACAGTTATATAAACACCCTAAACGGTGAGAGTGTGTTCTACACTCTAACCACAGATCTAGGATCAGATTCATGTGCCCAATTTCCAAATCTTAACCATTGGGGGGTTTAAAAAATCCGTACTTGAATAAGGGATAAAGGCAACTTCTATGCCAATTGTGTGGATGCAATGACCCACTAGAGCCATGACAGAGTTCATCTCTCCATCCATTCATCCACCACACACTAAAGCTGCAGCTGTCTCCCGCTTCCTTCCCACAAACATGCAATTAGCACACTCTCAGGCAGGGCCGTGGGGTTTCCTCCGGAGCACTGCAGGGGTAGTAAAGGTGCAGGAGCAGGAGCAGCACGGTTGTGTCAGGACAGGGTGTGACATTTTGGTTGAACCCGTGACCTTACGCATGCTGGCCAAAATAACCCCAACAAGCCCAGAACAAACAGCTGTGTCGGACAGATGCCACACTGTAAGAAATTAAGTGTTCCATCTACTTAATAAAATGAAGGCAACACATTTACACAACATCATTGAGTAAATGTGATGTCCTATTGAGTAAAAAAACTTGAACAAGTCGTTTGAATTTACACAAATAAAGTCCAGGGAATTAATACAAGCCATAAAAATGTGACGGATTTCGAGATAATATGATTCAATATGAGTTGAAGTTACACAATTATTTAGTAAACCCAAAATATAAGTGTTCCACAAACATTTCATGTTCAACATGAGCAATGTATTTGATCATACACAATTTGAACCCACTTTGTTGAGCACAGTGCCCAGTCCACCAGCAGTAACGGGGTCAAACAGCAAGCGCTACAGGGTGTTGCATTTGCCTCTGTCATTAAGAATAGCGGCAGTGGGAAGGGGTCGTCTCATCATTGAACATCAATGTGTTTGACGGGTTCGATAGCCTTTCGTCATGAGCCATTACACCTCTTGGTTACAACAAGCTGCTTAATACGAATATAGAAATCGGCTTTTCTTTCTTCAAACATGCATACAACGTTATGTAAAATAATCATAAAGTAAGAAATTGTTGAGTTACCCACAATCATCTAAAAACAAAGCCACATGGCAAGTTGTTGCAAGAACTTAAAATGATTAAGTGCAGAGAAATCGGATCAAATGTTTAGTAAATTAAATCACTTAAAATACTTCCTTAAATATTTTGGTAGAATGAAATGAACAAATAATTAGTTGACAGTGTACTGAAGCTGCAATGGTCTCTGCCTCAAGGCTGCTGCCCAGAGCATGGAGCATAGGCCCAGTACTACTCAGAGCAAGAGTCACACTGAAGGTCTGGAGACAGGAGAAGGGATGGGCCCATAAAGGGACCACATCGGGTCTAAGTGAGGGGTGCAGGGTGGTCAATACAACATGGAGGAGATTTGAAGGTAGTAAAACAATAGAAGGAACCGTTCATTGCAAGGTTTTAAGAACCAAAACAAAGACAAAAGCACGCATTCTCTGGCGCTGTGTTTGCGTTATTGTGTTCTGATGAACCCACTCCAGCAAGGCTGAGAAAAGCTCTCTTTAAATATGTACGCGCACACACACAGGTAAAAACAGAGAGGATCGGGTGTCCGGTCAGACAGGACCACAGACACTTAATCAGCCTGTTCAGAGTGTAGCTTTCAATAGCCCCGACCATCTGAGAGAGGGTGGAAAGGATGGAGGGAGGGAGCTCCACAACAGACTCCAGCTGGAGGTCATTACACAGGGCTCTCACATGCAGTACAGATCAATCAAAATAAACTACTCCAGCTCTTAACAAAATTCCAGATTCAAACAGACTACAGAAACACATGACCATCGATCACCGTCCTCCACAGCTGTAGGGGGAATCATTTCCTTCATAACTTCCACATCCTCTACCGCTGATGATATCATTGCATCACTGTCAGCTAGCTCCAGAAAGCTTTGAAAATGTGAGCTCTTACAATATCTGAATCTGGATAGGCATCTGACCCATATCACATGCAGCACGAACAATCATCCCACACACATACATGTAAACACACCTAACGACACTCACGGTAGGTCAAAACGCAGACCGATACATACGGTATAAACACAGAAAGAGAGAGAGAGAGCTCTTTCATATGGGTGTGTGCTGATCACGAAGAGGAAAATAAGTTGGAATGGAGTCAGATGAAAGAATGCGAACTATGTGGTGATTCCCTATCCAACTCTCTCTCGCTCTCTCTTTCTCTCCTGCTGTCTCTCAATTCAAAAGGTCACAAAAGGTCACAAAACTTGCTGCTGTGACTGCTCACTGTGGTATTTCACCCAATACATATGGGAGTTTATCAAAATTGGATTTTGTTTCAAATTCTTTGTGGGTCTGTGTAATCTGAGGGAAATATGTGTCTCTAATATGGTCATACATTTTGGCAGGAGGTTAGGAAGGGTAGCTCAGTTTCCACCTCATTTGGTGGGCAGTGTGCACATAGTCTGTCTTCTCTTCCCAGGTCTGACTTCGGCGGCCTTTCTCAATAGCAAGGCTATGCTCACTGAGTCTGTACATAGTCATAGATTTCCTTAATTTTGGGTCAGTCACAGTGGACAGGTATTCTGTCACTGTGTACTCTCTGTTTAGGGCCAAATAGCAATCTTGTCTGCTCAGGTTTCTTTGTAAATATATTTGTAGAATTCTGCATGCAGTCTCAATTTGGCGTTTGTCCCATTTTGTGAATTCTTGGTTAGTGAAGACCAGACCTCACAACCATAAATGCAAGGGTTCTATAACTGATTCAGTAATTGTTTTGCCAGATCCTAATTCGTATGATGAATTTTATGTTCCTTTTGATGGCATAGAAGGCCCTTCTTGCCTTGTCTCTCAGATCATCCATAGCTTTGTGGAAGTTACCTGTGGAATTTATATTTGTGGTCCTAGCAACTGGACCTTTTTTGGAACACCATTAGTTTTGTCTTACTGACATTTACTGTCAGGGCCCAGGTCTGACAGAATCTGTGCAGAAGATCTAGGTGCTGCTGTAGGCCCTCCTTGTCTGGGGACAGAAGCACCAGATCATCAGCAAACAGTAGACATTTGGCTTCAAATTCTATCACGGTGAGGCTGGGTGCCACAGACTGTTCTAGTGCCCTTGCCAATTTGTTGATATATATGTTGAATAGGGTGGGGCTTAAGCTGCATCCCTGCCTCACACCCCGGCCCTGTAGAAAGAAATGTGTGTGTTTCTTGCCAATTTATGTGATATCTTTTTCCCCCAACACCAGTTTCCATCAATTTGTATAGCAGACCCTCATGCCAAATTGAGTCGAAAGCTTTTTTGAAATCAAAAGCATGAGAAGACTTTGCCTTTTTTATGGTTTGTTTGTTTGTCAATTAGGGTGTGCAGGGTAAATATGTGGTCTGTCGTACGGTCATGTTGTAAAAATCCAATTTGACATTTGCTCAATGCATTGTTTTGCTGAGGAAACGTACGAGTCTGCTGTTAATGATAACACAGAGGATTTTCCCAAGGTTGCTGTTGACGCATATCCCCCGGTAGTTAATGGGGTCAAATTTGTCTCTACCTTTGTGGATTGGGGTGATCAGTCCTTGGTTCCAAATATTAGGGAAGATGCCAGAGCTGAGGATGATGTTAAAGAGTATATACAATTGGAATGTGTGGTCTGTATATTTAATTTAGGATACCATCAACCCCACAGACCTTTTTGGGTTGGAGGGTTTGTATTTTGTCCTGTAGTTCATTCAATGTAATTGGAAAATCCAGTGGGTTCTGGTCTTTAATAGTTGATTCAAATATTTGTATTTCATCGTGTATATGTTTTTTTCTGTTTATTCTTTGTTAAAAAGCCAAAAATATTTTTTACGTGTTCTTCCTTCTTTTTCTGTAGTGTATTTCTGTATTGTTTTAGTGACTCACCATAGTGAAGGCTTAGGTTTTCTGGGTCACTATGTTTTGGGTTGGATAGGTTTCTCAATTTCTTTCTTAGGTTTTTTTTCATTATTCATCAAACCATTTGTCATTGTTGTTCATTTTCTTAAGTTGTCTCTCTCCCTCATTATCCAAACCCTTCCCTTGTTTCCTCTATCAGCTGGGGGGGGGCTGATTAGTGTCACACTTTTGCCTCAGCCCCGATAGAGAATGACTATCACTGGCATTGCTGACTGACTGAAACGTGATAGCTCGTCTAAAAGACCTCTACTACGGTCGGATAGTTCCCCCCTGTCAAAATGAAGTGAAACATAAACTTACATCAACACTAGTCAAAAAAATGTGTAAAACAACACTATTTTGAGAGACAATACCTCTGAAATCCTATCCACATGAGTCTCCAGAGGACATACTGTATCTACAAGAATAGAATACTCTGTGAACGCCTAAACCTGCTCTACCTTTTCTCTAGGGCAATTTGGGAATGCTGCCTGCCATTCTCATACTGCTCCCTGTCAATCACATACCACCACACTGTTAATCTTCAACCTGCCAACAGCCCAGAGCCCGTCGGTCTCCCGGGAAACCCACAGCCACAAGGTCCATGGGAGGAGGCCTTTATGGGCGGAGGTGGAGAGGGATGAAACCTCACGACAGCCACCACAGAAGAACACTGAGAGATTGCTAGGGCCACTGGGCATCACATCAAGACAGAACTGTCACACACATAGACACACATGCACTCACTTACATAGTTTACACATGTGCGGGCACACACCAAACCATAGTCTCTTTCTATAAGTGAAAAAAAAACATGAAACATAGAGTAGAAAGTTGTCTGAAACATAGCAAAATATGTCAATGTGACCACTCACACACTCCTAGACGTTCCTTCGTTCATCATCATGAAACCCCACCTAACTCAATATCTTCCAGGCATCCCTCTCTCTCCTGATTACACAGTGGCTGAACACAGTGGCGTCTGTCTATAACCCTCAAGTCTAACTTGATGTGAACAGAAACGACCGTCTGAAAACACCCAAACCCACTGAGCTCTCATAGTAACAACAGGCTTAGGTTAAACACCCAAACCCACTGAGCTCTCATAGTAACAACAGGCTTAGGTTAAACACCCAAACCCACTGAGCTCTCATAGTAACAACAGGCTTAGGTTAAACACCCAAACCCACTGAGCTCTCATAGTAACAACAGGCTTAGGTTAAACACCCAAACCCACTGAGCTCTCATAGTAACAACAGGCTTAGGTTAAACACCCAAACCCACTGAGCTCTCATAGTAACAACAGGCTTAGGTTAACACCCAAACCCACTGAGCTCTCATAGTAACAACAGGCTTAGGTTAAACACCCAAACCCACTGAGCTCTCATAGTAACAACAGGCTTAGGTTAAACACCCAAACCCACTGAGCTCTCATAGTAACAACAGGCTTAGGTTAAACACCCAAACCCACTGAGCTCTCATAGTAACAACAGGCTTAGGTTAAACACCCAAACCCACTGAGCTCTCATAGTAACAACAGGCTTAGGTTAAACACCCAAACCCACTGAGCTCTCATAGTAACAACAGGCTTAGGTTAAACACCCAAACCCACTGAGCTCTCATAGTAACAACAGGCTTAGGTTAAACACCCAAACCCACTGAGCTCTCATAGTAACAACAGGCTTAGGTTAAACACCCAAACCCACTGAGCTCTCATAGTAACAACAGGCTTAGGTTAAACACCCAAACCCACTGAGCTCTCATAGTAACAACAGGCTTAGGTTAAACACCCAAACCCACTGAGCTCTCATAGTAACAACAGGCTTAGGTTAAACACCCAAAAATCACCTCGGACCTTGTGTTAGGTATAGGGTAACCTTGAGGTAGGAACTTCTGTATAAGCTCGCCCCATCAAATCACTTAGGACCTTGTAGTAGGAGATACGTAGCAGAATACATTCAAATCCACTGAGTCACACTATGATGTCTATACTTTCTTCTAGCCAACGTTATGCCAGCGTGTTTTACAGTAATTAAGTGTCTGGTAAATGTCGGGTGTCTTAGTCTGTCGTTTGTCTTCTAGCCATATCCTCCATTCCCCTCTCCTCCCTGTCTCTGTTTAGTCCTCAGACAGCCACCATTCATTCAGACTGACTCCACTGCCGATCCAGGGCTCCCCACATCCATATAAGGACATAATCCAACACACTTCCTGCTGCTAGGCGTCATGTGAATATGGTAGTCAAAGAGTTCAACTCCCCCCCCACACACTTTTACCACAACTGAGCTAGCTATAGGTTCCTCTAGCCCAGCATCGGCACTACAACTTCATAGGGTTGTCTATAGTCTCCAATTACAAGATACTATCTGGGACAATACAGAGAAAACAAAGCAGGTCAAACTCTTTGGTCCTTTAAAAACCTGCTGTTTGTAAAAAAATATGATGTTCTACAGCTTGGAAAATAAATAAATGTTACTCTGGATGACAACATAACGATGTTTGTTTCCGACATTAGGTCTGTTTCCCTTAAAGGAGGTAAATTCGCTTTGCGTTTGGTTTCCTTGCCACGTAACTAACGAGTATCGCGATACTGGTTATCGTCCCATTCCTACAAGATACCAAATCAATAAATAACCGATATACTTATTAAAGGTCCCGTCCAACTCCACTCTGCAGTTCCAGAAGCCATAGCCATTTAACATGGTTATATCTACACCCCCTGAACATAGAAGTATGTGTCTGTCTGTTAGGCTTAGCTAGGCAGGGTCGAGGTTGAAAATATTGTGGAGGGTTGGCTCTCCTTTCACTCAATTTTACAGGCAGGAGTGTGTCTACTCTACAGACTAAATAACTACAATGAGCAAACAGCTAGTACAAGCTTCCATTGGCAATTGGGGAATTAGCTAACAGCTGCAGTTAGCTAACAGCTCTATACTTAGCAAACAGCCACAACATTTCACACTGACAGCAGCAATTAGCTGATGACTGCAATTACTTTAGAGAAAAAGTGTGACTGGCTCCATTGGAGAGACCAACTAGCCATCGGACTACCTCAGTAGCACTATGGTACCGTAGCATATAAGTCTAAGTCATTAAATAATGTCTGAAATGACACCCTATTCCCTACAGTATAGGGCACCACGGGTCACATAGGGTTCTGATCAAAAGTAATGTAGGCTATATAGAAAATGGGGCAGGGTTGATGCCAGTATCACGATACTCGTTAGTGTATACTATGGGGCAACTGTGGGGCAAAACAGACTGGGTTGGCTTAGATTGATGACAACATGTCAAACATATTTAGCCTCCAGTGTTTATTCACAATATAAATACACTTTGCGGAATGAGCACTTGTTTCTCAAATGCATTGCTACAGTTGTTGGTTACCTAGCTGGTGAATTGTAGTCATATTACCATAGACGTGACATTAGTCACAACAACTCAAAACAAGACATGCTATCAAGAACAAGATAAAACTAGCTGAAACGAGCCACCTACGATTCCCCACACGGCAGCTCATTGTCATAGTTGCTAGCTATCTGGCCATCCAGTATCACAACAACACAGAGACTTCTGCCCCACTGAAGCATGCGCATCGTTTTCATGAGGTTGTCAGCTAACCCGGTGTATCACGGCAAGGAAAGAAAACGGAAAACTTGTTCAGGAAAACAGATCTTATGTTGGAAACAAACATCAATATAGTGTCATCCAGAGTCCCATTCATTTATTCTCCAAGCTGTAGCACACAATATTTTACTTACAGCAGATTTTTAAAGGACAGTTTGGTCTGCTTCGTGTTCAAATTTTTGCCATGGGAAAATAAATATTGCGATACTGGTATGGTCGCAGCCTTAATTGAAGCCAGGGTATCATTTCAGATTTAGGCTACCCAACAGAGCTGTGGCATATCATGTGAACTATAGTCATGATGTAAAAGAATACATTGTTGCGTAAGTCATCGAGCAGTGCTTGGAGATGAAAACGAGGAGGAAGGGGAGGAGGAAGTTTGGTTGCGATCAGCCAGCCGACGCTAACCATGTCATGACCCCTGCGGAGGCCTGTTGGTTTTGCTAATCCTCTCTGACACAAACTAATCCGATACAAATCAGCAGCTTTTGGGGAGGATCAGGATACCCTCTCTCTTTCCCCTCTGCCCGTAATCTCCCCTTTTCCTCTCCCTCTATCCAGTCGTCTACTCCTTTCACAAATCTCTCCTCGTCTTTTCTTAATTTCCTCTCCTTCCGGATGGTTATTTTCTGCCTTGCTCTGATGCCCCGATGAGTCCCTGTGATAGAGGTATTCTCATCATTACATTGTGGTAAGGCAGGATGGGGTGTCCTACCCTCCTACCACTACTGGGAGGGGGAGAGGGGCAATTAGCTGCTTACTGGGCAGGAGGGAGAGGGAAGGTGGGTGACTTAACATCTCCTTCTGTCCAGAGAGTAAAAACCCTACATACAGAAACATGTTTTTTTCAGTAGGCAGAAATGTTAGTTCCACTGACACAAGCCCTGTCTGCTAAAACACCTTGTATGGTGAAACATGTAATGTGCTCTGCTGCTGCCTGGGTCTGATCAGTCAAACCTGTGTCTTGTACACAGGATGTGAACGAGACAACGTGTCATATCTGGAATGTGGTGCACATTGAGGAATCGGTTCTCGTTGATCTAATTGATGACAATCAATGGCTAAAATAGCTTAACCTTTATGACTTTAAATGAAATCGAATAGAAGTTTTTCCTCACATCTGTCCCATACGTGTGTGCACGTGTTTTCTGCGTGCAGATGTGTGTTTAGGCCAATTCAACAGCAGTGGTAAAAACTCAAGTTCGGCAAACACACACACACCCAAACTCCGGTCACGTTTGCCTCACCTTCCTCCGACCCTCCTGAGGTAGCAGTAAACTACACCCAACACACGGGTATGGCTGTCAATCACACCTCATTAAGCTGAAGTGTTTATCTACTTAGCGTGACGGCTCGCTCGAGGGAGCAACACGATGGACCCCCAACCGAAGCTAGGGCCAGAGCGTTTCCCTTGGTAAACACAGGCTGACCGCAGCCCACACCTCCCATAGAGGCGAGAGAGAGAGGTGCTGTTTGTGTGTGAAATTGACTGGGGCCGGGCAGGGTCCAGGGATGTCTTACTCTGCGACCAAAGAACTCGATAGAGCTGTCATTATTCAATATGCTCTTAAACAAATGAGGTGAATTGAGAATGTGCTAATGCCCTGTCAACACCATCACAACCACAGAAAGTTGGATGCAGAATGGCTTTGCAACCATCAAACCGACCACTGGGTCATGGCTACAGTTGCCACAAAGAAACACCACAGAGTAGGGCAGTCTGGAACACAAACTATCAATCACTTCAGGAGGTGTCTAACTCATTCCAAGAAGAGCTCAGTGTCTGCAGGTTTTTGTTTTTTCCTTTCAATTAAGACCTAGACAACTAGGTGAGGGGAGTTCCTTACTAATTAGTGACCTTAATTCATCAATCAAGTACAAGGGTGGAGCGAAAACACACAGACACTCGGCCATCCGTGGAATGAGTTTGACACGTGACTTAGAGCATGTATTTTCTGGTAGAGATACCTATGAAGCAACT
The DNA here is from genome assembly GCF_036934945.1 of Oncorhynchus masou masou. Classification (NCBI taxonomy): domain Eukaryota; kingdom Metazoa; phylum Chordata; class Actinopteri; order Salmoniformes; family Salmonidae; genus Oncorhynchus; species Oncorhynchus masou. The sequence goes on from NC_088219.1 coordinate 33,494,724, forward strand.
GTTCTCTATAGCGCTCAAATTACCCATTCCTCTGTCTCCTCTCTCTCTGTCTGCCCTACACTAACCTAACATAGCAGGTGTAAAAGAAACACACAGACCGGCCGGTCAACTGTTGTAGTTAATTAACACGTTTTCTGCGCTAAACTATGTAGAATATTGGCGTGTTGGAAACTACAACTCCCTACGACATCACACAGTTCAGGCTTGATCTGATTCATCTCTACAGATACTGTGCAATGTGCGCATTGAGCTTACAGGAGAGAAAAACCTACTTGAATGGAATTATTAGAAAACCTCCGAGACTCCTGATCAGACCCTTATGGTACATCACCATCTGTTGAAGAGGCAGTATGATATCAGAGGGATGTGACTGAGGCAACTACCCTCTCTCCCTTTCTCCTCTCTTCCCCTATCTCCCCCTTTCTTTCCTCTCCCTCTCTCCTCCTCTCCCCCTGTCCTTTTACTGTGTCTTCAGTTCCCAAAGGCTGATATTGAACTCGTTGCTGGGTGCTGTCTGTCCATCTACTCACACTCTCTTATTAGTCACTTCAAAGAAACCCTTCATGGTACTGTATGAGTAGCGTGTGTGAAGAGACCATTTTTGTTGGACATTTTGATAGATCTGTTTTGCCAGACATGGGCTGGCTTAGGGAGGTACCCTAGCAGCACTGCAAGGGATAATTAGCTCATGAAATAACTGCAAGTGAAAATTAATTAACATGAGAGAAATAACGTCACATTTCTTCACACCGTTCACTGAGAAGAGGGAAGAGGGCTTGGTGTGGTTGACAACCCTTCTCGGCTCCCTCGCTCTCTCCCTCCTTCTCTTGGCCTCCCTTCCTTGATCTCTTTGCGTCTCCGTTTCTTTCTTTCTCTGATTTCTGCTGGGTGCTCCTCGTTTCACCACATCTCCTCACACACACAAACACACACACACACACACACATGCAACGACCTCCCCACCACACACACACCAAAGTCCATTCAGAGTGACTCTAGTCCATTCAATGTGGACCGTCTCATTCCCTGCTGGGGGAGCAGGCCAGGCAGCAGGCAACAGGTCCAGTAAATCAGGGTGAGTTCTCTACAGAGCGGGAATCAGGATTAACATTCTTCTTTCTTGCACGGGTTAACGTCCCAAACGGCACCCTGTTCCCTAAATAGTGCACTACTTTTGACCAGCCCTATGAGCCCTGCTCAAAAGTAGTGCACTAAATAGGGAATAGGGTACCACATAGGACGAAGCCACGTTCTCCCCTCCCTTCTCCTGCAGGCTGGTTGAACCAGGCTGCAGGCAGTGAGGCACATGCTTGACCTCGCACTGAGGACAAAGAGCAATTAGCAGCAGCGTGGAGTCTGTCTCTGTGTCTGACCCTCCGTCCACCCGCCTGTCTGTCCGTCTGTCTGCCCGTCGCCTAGAAACCAGGGCAGCGAAAACAACCAGGGCAGAGTGGGAAACTGAACTTCCCCCTCCTACAGCGCAGCATCCTAGATGGGGAAGGACGGCGGGCGGGCGGGCGGATGGTTGGGGGCTATTTGGATATCAACTCCTATCCAACTCTTATCAAACTGTTACCCAACTGGAACGGATGCCAGTAGTGTAGATCTAGACATGTAGATCTAGACACTGAGCCTTATAAGGGAAAAGGACTGATTTGACACATAGTACATCAGGATATTTCGACTCGTGTTTAATTAACCCTCAAAACACAGACACACACGTACAAACATGCAAAAACACACACGTGCTCAAACACACACACACAAGCATAAAAAAAACACTCAGCTGCCCTCCCGACTGACAGGTAGTGATCAGCAGTGACCTGAGGGTGTTGGCTTGGTAATCATATGACTCGCGCCTAAGATTAGCCTGCGGTCATTACATCCACTACATAACACCCATTACAGCCGTCTACATAGACACACTGACAGGACACACACGCACGCACATACGCCCGCATACACTCAAGCTTACACTCACACACACACGTGCGCGCATGTGCACACACACACTAATCTCAGCTACATTACACCCATTACGGCCCACCACATAGACCCAATGACAGGCTCACACTCTCTCACCCCTGCTCACATACACTAACGTCAGCTACATTGAACCCATTGTGCATTACAGCAATCTGCCTAATTTTACTGACCATTTGCATACCTCTGAACCGATCCCTGTTGTGTTAGCTACCCTCTCCCTCGCTTTCTGTCTCTGTTTCTTTGTTTCACATCGCACACGCTCACCAAAACAATTTTAACATGAAACAGAAACACGCATAACATAAACAAGGCAATGGTAAACATGTCATCCCCCACGAATGATGGAGGTTCCCACTCCCCTTGGGCCAATTGAGATATCATGTGTGACTAACACATTTCTGTTATCGTCTGTGACCACAGACTATTCATTATATTGACCAGAATTTCACCTTTATTTAACCATGTAGGCTAGTTGAGAACAAGTTCTCATTTGCAACTGCGACCTGGCCAAGATAAAGCGTAGCAATTCGACACATACAACAACACAGAGTTACACATGGAATAAACAAAACATACAGTCAATAATACAGTAGAACAAAAGAAAACAAAACGTCTATATACAGTGATTGCAAATGAGGTAAGTTAAGGAAATAAATAGGCCATGGTGGCGAAGTAATTACAATATAGCAATTAAACACTGGAATGGTAGATCGGCAGAAGATGAATGTGCAGGTAGAGATACTGGGGTGCAAAGGAGCAAAATAAATAAATACCAGTATGGGGATGAGGTAGGTAGATAGATGGGCTGTTTACAGATAGGCTAAGTACAGGTGCAGTGAACTGCTCTGACAGCTGGTGCTTAAAGCTAGTGAGTCTCCAGCTTCAGAGACTTTTGCAATTCGTTCCAGTGGAAGGAAAGACGACCAAAGGAGGAATTGGCTTTGGGGGTGACCAGTGAGATATACCTGCTGGAGCGCGTGCTACGAGTGGGTGCTGCTATGGTGACCAGTGAGCTGAGATAAGGCGGGGCTTTACCTAGCAGAGACTTGTGGATAACCTGTAGGTTTGGCGACGAGTATGACGGGAGGGCCAACCAACGAGAGCGTACAGGTCGCAATGGTGGGTAGTGTATGGGGCTTTGGTGACAAAACGGATGGCACTGTGATAGACTGCATCCAGTTTGTTGAGTAGAGTGTTGGAGGCTATTTTATAGATGACATCACCGAAGTCGAGGATCGGTAGGATGGTCAGTTTTACGAGGGTATGTTTGGCAGCATGAGTGAAGGATGCTTTGTTGCGATATAGGAAGCCGATTCCAGATTTAATTTTGGATTGGAGATGCTTAATGTGAGTCTGGAAGGAGAGTTTACAGTCTAACCAGACACCCAGGTATTTGTAGTTGTCCACGTATTCTAAGTCAGAGCCGTCCAGAGTAGTGATGCTGGACGGGCGAGCAGGTGGGGCAGCGATCGATTGAAAAGCATGCATTTAGTTTTACTTGCGTTTATGAGCAGTTGGAGGCCACGGAAGGAGAGTTGTATGGCATTGAAGCTCGTCTGGAGGTTAGTTGACACAGTGTCCAAGGAGGGGCCAGAAGTATACAGAATGGTGTCGTCTGCGTAGAGGTGGATCAGAGAATCACCAGCAGCAAGAGCAACATCATTGATGTATACAGAAAAGAGAGTCGGCCCGAGAATTGAACCCTGTGGCACACCCATAGAGACTGTCAGAGGTCCAGACAACAGGCCCTCCGATTTGAAACACTGAACTCTATCAGAGAAGTAGTTGGTAAACCAGGCGAGGCAATCATTTGAGAAACCAAGGCTGTTGAGTCTGCCAATAAGAATGTTGTGATTGACAGAGTCGAAAGCCTTGGCCAGGTCGATGAATACGGCTGCACAGTAATGTCTCATATCGATGGCGGTTATGATGTCGTTTAGAACCTTGAGCGTGGCTGAGGTGCACCCATGACCAGCTCTGAAACCAGATTGCATAGCGGAGAAGGTATGGTGGTATTCGAAATGGTGAGTAAATCTGTTTGTTAACTTGGCTTTCAAAGACCTTAGAAAGACAGGGTAGGATAGATATAGGTCTGTAGCAGTTTGGGTCTAGAGTGACACCTCCTTTGAAGAGAGGGATGACCGCGGCAGCTTTCCAATCTTTGGGAATCTCAGACGATACGAAAAAGAGGTTGAACAGGCTAGTCATAGAGGTTGCAACCATTTCGGCAGATAATTTTAGAAAAAGAGGGTCCAGATTGTCTAGCCCGGCTGATTTGTAGGTGTCCAGATTTTGCAGCTCTTTCAGAACATCGGCCTTCTGGATTTGGGTAAAGGAGAAATGGTGGGGGCTTTGGCGGGTTGCTGGAGGGTGCTGGGCTGTTAACCAGGGTAGGGGTAGCGATGTGGAAAGCATGGCCAGCCGTAGAGAAATGCTTATTGAAATTCGCAATTATAGCGGATTTATCGGTGGTGACAATGTTTCCTAGCCTCAGAGCAGTGGGCAGCTGGGAGGAGGTGCTCTTATTCTCCATGGACTTTACAGTGTCCCAGAACTTTTTGAGTTAGTACTACAGGATGCAAATTTCTGTTTGAAAAAGCTTGCCTTCGCTTTTCTAACTGCCTGTGTATATTTGTTCCTAACTTCCCTGAAAAGTTGCATATCACGGGGGCTATTCGATGCTAATGCAGAATGCCACAGGATGTTTTTGTGCTGGTCAAGGGCAGACAGGTCTGGCGTGAACCAAGGACTATATCTATTCCTAGTTCTACATTTTTTGAGAGGGGCATGCTTATTTAAGATGGTGAGGAAGGCACTTTTAAAGAATAGCCAGGCATCATCTACTGACGGGATGAGGTCAATGTCATTCCAGGATACCCCAGCTAGGTCGATTAGAAAGGCCTGCTCGCAGTGTTTCAGGGAGCGTTTGACAGTGATGAGGGGTGGTCATTTGGACGCAGACCCATTACGGGTCTAAGTAAGTGGCTGAATTAATATGGTGACGGGGCAACTTATTCCTATAGGGAATAACTCCAGCTAGCTCCCAATCACACTTTGAATAACAGGAAACACCAGACAAGATAAAGAACGAAGGGAATGCAGACAAAGATTCTCCAGTCACACGCACGCACGCACGCACACACACACACACTAGTTCACACAGAGACAAAAACACACTCTTGTTCACACTCTTCACACACACTCGCACACTCAACATGAACTGCGTTGAGTGTAACTTTAGAATGACCAACCAAGCAGAACAGTTGGTTTACAACAGTAGACAGCAACAATCTGTATAAACACAGCCTTGCTTAAATGTAAACAAATCTAAATATTCCTGTAGCACCCATACTTAATTACAACATAAACGTATAAACACAAATATCAGGACACCACAATGATAAATATTTGTGTCTATAGATACAGTGCATAAAACAGCTGTTTGTTCACTTCAAAATGCACACAGGTAGACACAATGACACTAAGCCAGGAGTAGCTCCAGCTAGAGGAGTGTGTTTGAGCGTGTGTACCCATCTGCCTGCATGTGTGTGCTCATTCACCACGTGCGTGCGTGCGTGTGTGTGTGTGTGCGTGCGTGCGAGCGCTTGCCTGTGCTTCTCGGTCTACTCTGCTGGGGCTTTAGCCCTGACCTTATTGCTTTAGCAGAGGGAATACCATATGGTTTACTTCATCGTCTCCACAGCAAGCGCTGAGTGGCCAGAGTCTCAGACCAGAGAGAGATAAATCAGTGTCTACCGGGACCCCCCCCCCCCCTCCCCTCCTTCCCCTCCTCAGTTGCAGACTAAGATGGAAAATCTGACTCAGCCTTGCTGCTCATTCTTTAACTCTCAGTTTACAGTGAGACTGGGTGGAAAGAAATGGCACTCTTGAGAGACGCAGACATTCTCTCTCTCTTTCTCTCTCTCTCTTTCTGCCGTCACCTTCTGTAGCTCCCTCTTAGGACGTCTGGCCTTACTTGTCATTCCCTCGTCTTTTCTTTTCTTTCTCTCCTCACTATTATTCCTCCATGCTCTTTCCCCCTTCCCTCTACCTCTCGATTCTCGCTCTGTCTTTTCTCTCCATGCTTCTCTCGTTGTCTACCACTCTCTCAGTCCCTCTTATCTCTCCCTCTCTTCTGTCTCTCTTTCACTTACTCTGTCTCTCTCTCTCTCTTTCCATTTCTCACCGCTCCCTGGGGCCCCCTTGCCTCCTCTGTCTCTCTCGTTGCTGATCTCCTTCTGAGGGCCGAGGGTTGACTGCTGGGTGACTAACAACAAAATAAGACGGCGTTCGAAACTCCAGAACAAACCTTCTCTCCCAACATCAATTTGGACAGACATGAACAAGACGAACACCGAGCAGAAACAAAATAAGCTAAAGTGCAATAATCCTAACATGGTAAAACTAACAAAAGACATAACATACATACACATAAACACACACGGCAGAACAGACAGTAGTTTCCAATGGCTATCACACTTCTAGATCTCAACAGTCTGGCTGTTGCAATAGTGACCCACTTTGAAACAATTATGTGAATTGCTTTGACTTTTCTTGAGGAAATGATGAATCGAACCTGAGCTGTTTTCTTTCAAATGCAGGAACGAGTAGAAAGTAGAATGCCTACCTTTATTCACAGACACAAACCACAATTCCATGTCATCATCAGGGAACTCAATGACCCAGAAGGTTTTGACAGAAAGCACTGTCACTGAGCCAATGATACATACGTTCTATAACAGGCTTTGTGGCCTACTTATCCAAAGTCATGGATCAATATTCAACATGACAACCAAAATTATAACAAAACTACTCATGAAATTACATTTCAAGCCAGTGCCTTAGAAATGTGGAAAACTATATCTAAAGATTACAAAATGTATTGAAAAAAATACATTTCAGTGCCACATCCGACGAGCATCTATCTTAGTCCTGTATTAAAACTTTGCCTGTTTCATGGTTCATCGGAGGGCGCAGCGGGATTTCTTATAAGCATCCAGTTTAGTGTCCTGTTCCTTGAAAGCAGCAGCTCTAGTCTTTAGCTCAGTGCCTGTAATCCATGGCTTTTGGTTGGGATATGTACGTACGGTCAGTGTGGGGAAAACGTCATCGATGGATTTATTAATGAAGTCAGTCACTGATGTGGTAAACTCCTCAATGCCATTGGATGAATCCCGGAACATATTCCAGTCTGTGTTAGCGAAACAGCCCCGTAGTTTAGCATCCACTTCATTGGATCACTTCCGTATTGAGCGCATCACTAGTACTTCCTGTTTGAATTTTTGCTTGTAAGCAGGAATCAGTAGGATAGAGTTATGGTCCCAATTTGCCAAACGGAAGACGGAAGGGTAGATCTTTGTATTGCGTCTCTGTGTGTGGAGTAAAGGTGATCTAGAGTTTTTTTCCACTCTAGTTGCACAGGTGACAGACATACTGGTAGAAATGAGGTAAAACGGATTTCAGTTGTCCTGCCTTAAAGTCACCGGCCACTAGAAGCGTCACCTCTGGATAAGCATTTTCTTGTTTGCTTATGGCCGTATACAGCTCGTTGAGTGTGGTGTTAGTGTCAGCATCAGTTTGTGGTGGTAAATATACAGCTATGAAAAATACAGATGAAAACTCTCTTGGTAAATAGTATTGTCTACAGCAGGGGTACTCAACTCTTACCCTATGACAGGGATAGGCAACCCTGGTCCTGGACTTCTGCAGGTGCTTCATTTTTTATCATTTAACTGACCTGGAAGACCAGGTGTTTTGAATTTAGGCAATCACCAAAATTATTAATTAACTACGTTTCTCAGTGTGCCTGCGGCACTCCAGGAACAGGGTTGCCTATTTCTTCCCTACGAGGTCCAGAACCTGCAGGTTTTCTGTTCTACCTGATAATTAACAACACACACCTGGTGTACCAGGTCTAAATCAATCCCTGATTAGAGGGGAACAACAACAACAAAAAGTAGTTGAACTGGCAGCTTATCATGACGTACTTTAACTCAGGTGAGCAGAACCTTGAGACTTCCTTAATATTAGAGATTGCGCACCAGCTGTTGTTAATAAAGAGACACAAACCACCCCCTGCCCCCCCCATCTGACCGGACTCTGCCGTTCTGTACTACCTATGCATAGAAAAAACAGTTAGATGTACATCAGCCATGACTCCGAGAAGCATGTTATATTACAGTTGTTCATGTCCGGTTGATAGGATAGTCTCAAACAGAGCTTGTCCAGTTTATTTTCTAGTAATTGCACACTAGTCAATAGAACAGAGGGAAGAGGCCATTTATTCCTTCACTGCCATCGTCTCATCCGGGTGCCCGTGCGCTAGCCTCTATTAGCGCCTTCATCTTCTTCTTCTTGAGTGTCGTGGATTAGGGCCATAATCAATGTCTTTCGCCTCCGACTCATTGAAGTAGAAGTCCTCGTCCAAATTGGGGTTAGTGATAGCTGTTCTGATAGGAAATGATGGTGGAAAAATGATGTACAAAAAAAGTTCAAATCAACGCAAAAAAAATGCACAAAACAGCATAATTGGCCAGGAGCCCCTAAAACATCCGTCATTCCCTTTGGCACCATTTTATTCATACTGTGGGCTCTAATGACCAGTCGGACTTGTTCACAGACCGAACTTGCCAGGAGATCTACTCTAAACCCTGTGAAAAATCTTTGGAACTCTCTTCCACTATCTCCATGGCAGCCATTTCCTGTCCCAGTTTTGAGCGGGTGGGGGGATTGGTTGTCCTGTCCTGGCCTGACACTACCGGCTGAAACTAAGCGAGGAGACATAGAGCCCACCTGCCAGGTGAAGAAGGAACACACTAACTCCTCTTTCACCTCACTTTCTCTTAAAGATAGAGAGAAAGAGAGAGAGAGAGTGAGATAGACAGAATTACTGATAGAACTAGAAAACATTTATGTGAAAGACAAGCGAGAGAGAGCAGATAAAAGGAAATGAGTGTCATTCTAACTCTTTCAAGCAACACAAACATAGGCACCGACACATGCATACAAACACAAGATAACATAAGCCACTATACACACACGTACACATGGATTTTGTGTTGTAGATATGTGGTAATAGAGTAGGGGCCAGAGGTCACACACTTAATATGTTGTGAAATCTGTTGTGAAAATGTATTGCCTTAATTTTGTCGGACCCCAGGAAGAGTAACTGCTGCCTTGGCTAATGGGGATCCATAATAAATACAAATCTTTTTATATCACTCTCAGAGGGGATGAGAGAAAGAGAGAATAAAAGCACAGAGAATGTCTTCCATAACATCAACCACAACTCTATACGATAGTAATCACTGAAGTGAGTGTGGCTGTGGCCTGTGGCTCTGCAGCAGAGCTGAGGACAAGGAGAGGAGGAGGGCCCGCCATAATAACACAGCAGTACAGCCTCCTCATAGCTCAGCACAACTGACGTCCGCGTTAACTGAGGTCACCTCATGTCCGCCGTAACTCGTCTGTGCTCTGTGCTCTGTGCTCTGTGCCTGAGAACTACCTCCGCCGGCATATCAGTCATTCTTCGCTAGCAGGACTTTTTACAGAAACGGGGATGGAATCAACCATCGTTTACAGAACATACTTTCTTTCGAAAAACTAGATCAGTTTTACGGGTGCTAATCAACTGACTTCTCCAGTGATGTGAGATTCACACGTTCTGTGTCGTTCAACCTCATTTTGTTCCACCTATAACGGCTCTGTTAGCAAGGTTCATGTGTGGCTGATGCCCTGCCCTGGGTCTAAGCGATGCAAAGTGAGCAGAGGCTGTTTCTTTATGTCTGTCTCTCTGTCTCTCATTCATATAGTCTTTCCAAACACCATCACCCAACCCCCCAGCACATTTGATGACCTAATAATGCAAAAAATAGAATGGCTCCAGAGCAGTGGATAAATAAAATGGCTCCAGAGCTTAAAATAAATCAAAATAAATGTACATTTTTAGATAAAATGATACTAAATATTTTAACGTCACCAAATAACTGATAAAAACTTACTGTTTTGCAATAAAGGTCTACGGTAGCCTCAACAGCACCTTCTAGGGTAGCACAATGGTGAGGCCAGCGGACAGCTATTTTCCATCTTCCTCTAGGCTGGATACATTGATTTCAATACAAAACCTAGGAGGGTAATGGTTCTTACCCCCTTCCATATACTTCCATATACTTAGACAGTAATTATGATGACTTCCGGAGGACGTCCTCCAACCTATCAGAGCTCTTGCAGCATGAATTGACATGTTGTCCATCCAATCAAAGGATCAGAGAAGGAATCTAGTACTGAAAGCATAAGCTACAGCTACACACTGAAAACATTTTTTCTAAATAGTACCAGATAGGGGTTCTTTGGTTTGTAGCCATAGTGGAACCCTTTTTGGTGCTAATATTTTTTTAAGGTTCTATAAAGCACCATTAAATAAGGTTCTGAATAGCACCAAAAAATGGTTCTGCTATGTTTACAACCCTTTTTGGGGCAATGTAGACCCATTTTCTATGGTTCTTAAGGAACATTTATAGAGAACGGTTCTATTAACATTGTCAAGTAACACAAGGCCATACCAGAGTCTTTCACAAGACACTGTCACTGGCCATAATCATGTGCAACAAGCCATTGCATAACACAACATATTAGATAAATTGGAATGACACTCACTCACGGTTGCACAAAAAGAGCTGTGCGCAAACTATGCCCAAAATATTCTAATGAGCCGCCTCCCCTACATTTGAATTATTACTAAAAGAGTAAAGAACACTTTTGTGAACTCTAAACATTGTGAACTCACATCGAACAATCCTCTTCCCAAAGAATCCTTGAGAAACCCACATTTGTTTTTGTGTGTATTGCCACCGGAGCCCACCTGTCTAACTGCTAAACTGCTTGCTGCACAGTGTGGTTGTACACAAGGATTAGATTGTGGGTTTACTAATGCATTATTTTTAGTAGCTAGCTAGGTTGGTTATGACGTTAGCTAATATGGTGACAATATGTAAGCTGTGTAGCAGTTAGCGGTTATGGTTTGAAGATTTGGCTTGGATACGTTTTTTCGCCTGGTCACTGTGTATGCGGGTGATCAGGGGTGTATTCATTCTGACGATTCTGTTGCAAAAAAAAAATTAATTACGGAAACAAACGGTACGAAATGGGGATGGACCTATTGGACCTGATTTTGACCTGATTTTGTCCAATAGAAACTGTTGTTTTGCAACTGTTTGGACTAATGATTACACCCCATATCAGCTAAATGCAGGCAAAAGTGCAAAATGGTATTGAATGTTTCACTGTCTGTCACCTTAATTTTCCTAAGCTATTCTTGAATATGGGTTGTCTCATCAATTATTCCATGCCTACTTCTAGAAAATATGAACTTATTTTAGAATATTTCTAGAAAATATTTTCTCCAATTTGTCTCTCAACCTATGCACCTAAGTTAACACGTTCATTTGTAGGCTATAGAGCACATTTGAGTATTTAATTTTAATTTTTCCATTATTTAACTAAGCAAGTCAGTTAAGAAGAAATTCTTATTTTCAATGACTGCCTAGGAACAGTGGGTTAACTGCCTGTTCAGGGGCAGAACGACAGATTTGTACCTTGTCAGCTCTGGGATTTGAACTTGCAACCTTCATGTTACTAGTCCAACACTCTAACCACTAGGCTACCCTGCCGTCCCTAGTATCATGTAGTAGCCTAAACCTATCGATGTTACATTGAGCTGGGTGAATGGAATATGAATGACAGTCATCCAATACACTGTAATAGAAATAACCAAGTGGACAATTTCAACTGACAAAAATAAATGTGATGAAGTTCAATCAACGTGGAAAACTTTGAACTAAAATCAATGACATGGTGACATTTTCTGTCGATTTCACATTGAATTCATGTGATTTGAGAACTCAAACAAATGTAAATAAAACGAGACGTTGAACTAATGTCTGTGCCCAGTGGGAAGGCAATGATTCTAAAAAAAATGCCCTAATCTTAAACGGCACAAACCCCCACTGCAGGTTTCTGGAGTGGAGCTAGCTACCAGAGAAGGGAATCATGCTATTACCCCGTAAAACACTTCAGTCAGTAGTTCTGATGCCCAGACTGTGGCTAGGACTGAGGCTAGGGCTGACTGGGAATGGGGGACTAGGGTTGGAAAGGATGACTCATTGCATTGCTTTCCATGCTCAATCATTATAATAACCCCTGATGGAGAACAGTACTGCTGTCCTGGAGAGCTGAGCTGAATGCCCAATTATTTTGGCTGGACAATAGCTCAATGGTATAACACTTCTGTTCTTACAGTGTATAAAGGTGGTGTTGAGTGAAAACTGGCATAGTCGATGACACTAGTCTACCAACTGCAAGAGCATACTATCATGACATTTTAAGCCCTACACTGGCAAGGTGGAACATCTTCGGAAAACACAAACAGACATTTACTTGAAAGAAACACTGATGAAAAGACTAACATCCCTACAACCATTATTGGAGCTATGGGTTGTCAACTTAAACCAACAGCGTCTTGACTTAATTATCTGAGACAGAATATATATGAAGCAACTCTACTTTTCTCTATGAAATCAAAATAATAGCCTATTTTCGCTATTTCAATAGAGGCTCATGACCAAGCCCAACCATAGTCTCTCTGGCCCATCCAGATGCATCGTGGGAAGATAAGATGTCCCATGGTCCTTTGGGGCAGTGTCACTAACACGGCACTGAAATCTTCACGACATGAGTGTCATACAAAGGATATCCTTCAATCTGACAAAGAGAGGGTCAAACTTCTGACCAGAAATATTATTTTATCACCCATCTCATTCCGTCATCTGCACAGATATAAAAAGCCAAGTGGCATGTGAATGAGGAGAAAGAAGAATGTGTCAGTCTTTGCTGTTGATCAGGCATTGGATGGAGCTGGTTGGAGGCTAGGGGTCATAAACTAAAACATGAACTGCTCAACCAGCCGGTCTGTTCAGTTAAACCCCCTAATGGCTGCACGCACAGTCTGAAGTGGCTCATGAGATTGCAGGGTCACTGCTTACAGTCCAGCTAACTCAGATTCTTTCCCCTGCACCACGGTGATAGACACACACACACACAGCCATTTTGACTCCACACAACCACTACTTATCTGATTCAGTAGAACTGCAGACCCCAAAACGATTTCCCATATCAGGGGACAAGAATATAGTCATTGAAAAGCTTGGGCAGAAGTGTGTCTGCGTTTGCTCAGAAGGGACAAACAATGGCTAATAATGATGGGGTTGGATTTGGGGATTGAAAGGAATGTCCTCCATTTTGGGTTTCATGGCTATGTTTTTATAACTTGATTGCAATGCTCAAATGCCATCAGTCTGGAGTCTGTGTCTGTGTTTCAAAATATTGCAGTCAAAATAGAACAGTCCCGGATTTTCCCATTACAACACCAGGTTGAGAGGCCATGGCCATTGAAAGGCTTGATCATGAACATACTGCATCAATTAGTAACAGCCTTGCCGACTCCTTTCATACAACACACACGCATGGCATCAGGGGGAATGTGATAGAAACCTATCATGGAAACTTCCTTTTGTCGAGGAACCTTTCCAAATGAACGTCGAAGGGAACCGAGTGGAACCCGAGAGGATGGAGGATGGAGGGCGGGAGGACAGAAAACAGATGCAGCCCAGCTGTATCTGACCTTTGAACCCCATAGTAAAGTCAACCTTTACATAAAAATAACCTTTTAATGACCCAGGTTGCTTTGCTTTGCTCCAAACCTCGCTGCTATGAAATTCACACCGTTTCCAAAGCCTCTCACCTAATGTGATGCAGGTATATTTCCAGTGAAAAGCCTAAAACCAGTGAGGTACAAATGGTGAACTTTTCTTGAGAAAAATTCAACAGTATTTTATTGCATAGTGCCTTGTTCCACCAGCAGTGGGATAAAAACTTCTGGAACGTCTTTGTCCCCCTTTTTTAAAAGTTCAGCAGAAGGCAAAATGGGGCTTATCGGATCCAGATGCTGAACGAGCACACAGTGAAACAACAAGTATTCTCCCGTTACTTTTTAATCAAGAACAAATGGATAAAAACGTTAAATATTGGAGAAACTCCATGAATCATAAGATAACAAAGACTCCATTACCCATAGTCCCTTTCAGACCGAAAACAACAAGCAGTATAGTCAACATTTACATATCGAGTAGTGTGTGGCTTTGGCCCCGATCCACCCACGTTTTCATTTTTGCCAAGATATTCAAGGAATGTTATTGCAGTATTTTTGATGAATAAAGCAGTTTGACAGTTCCAGACCTAGGGGAATGATTCCTATTGACGCAGACAACAACCTTTACTTAATTAATTATAACAAACCATTTAGAAAAAAAAAGACCAAAACACTGAAATGTGTTTGAAGCTTTGTGAAAAGGTTCCATTGATTCTGCTGGGGGACTTTGTGGAAGCAGTGAACAAGGCAGCCAGATGGCTAATACAGCAACAACTTCCCAAAGAGAGTCAAATAAAAATGACCTCATAGAGCTCAAGGAATTAAAGTTCTTTAAATCAAGATCTAGATAAAGACAGAGTCAGCTAGCTGGAGTCAGTAAGTCAGCTATTTATCACCCATGTTTCAACCACTAAATGCCCAAATGCAGCCATTTTTTTTATCTCAAAATCAAATAATTTATGTGTAGCAAGCAATTAAGTACAAAAATAAACAAAAAAAGCTTCTTAGCAAAGAGCAATTTCTCAAGCAAGAATTTTCCTAGGTCTGTCTGGGAGTGGTCTGAGTGGGAAGGGGAGAACTGAAAACGAGCTGTTATTGGTAGAGAGGTTTGAACTCTCTTTCTTATTGTTCAATTAACTAATTAACCAAAATTAGCCAAAACTCCATCCCACCAAAACAGGCAGACATTTCAGGGGGTCTTTTCAAACAGCTCTTACACTAAAAGGGCATTATCATTATTTTCACAATTTCACAGTATTATTCCAACCACATAGTGTGGAAATACTGTATATATCAAACACATGAAAATCCAAAACTGGGCCTTTAAAGTATATTCTACCTTCTTTGTTTTTAGTTCTTGAAAATGTCATCAAAGTGAGAATGGGCATGGTTTTCCAAAAGCAAAACATTCCAGACTTTTTTGTGCCTGTTAATCATGTCATGCAGGTCGACAAAGTACCGAAAATGCACCTCTTTGTCTTTATTTACAGTATGCGCCTCTCATGTCCTAAGCAGCCAATGCAAAAGCACAAAAATCATATTTAGCACTAGGCAATGGTTAACTCACCCCAGTTAAGTAAAACCAGGAATAGTAGTTCAACCACTGGTCGATCCGAAAGCAGACATTCCTTTCCTCAGGCTCTGAAACTGTAAATCTGGCAGCGCTGGTCACCTGAAGGTCATGATCCTCAAACTTTAACTGACTCCACCCACCACACCCAGGGCTAGAACTGGGATGATAAAACCAAAGATTATCGACACCGACCATGCCAATCACTTAACGCAGGCCTTCTGCAGTTATTGTTTATTACGATAAGTAGCCTGTACTAGAGAAAGGTGCAGTTTGAAATTGAGATTAAATAGGTTTGCTAATATGGGAAATTGTTAATTGGACAATTGATGGCTACAACCATCAACCTAGTAACAGTAGTTTAAAGGATCATTTTAAAATATGGTGCACATTAATGTTATAAATGTATCATTCTATTTATCCATATCGCATCAATTGAGGCAAATCATCGCAATATGGATTTTGTCCATATTACCCAGCTCTACCCAGACACCTGTGTCTCAAGTTATTACCAGACTTTCTCTCTGTACTCTCATTTATGCCAAGACAAGATAACCTGGTCATAAATAAACTCTATAAACATTGAACTGAGGTCAATCTCTACCTCTGATGACACGTGGGATTAACGTTAGTAGAAATACATTTGTGTCATTATATATCTGATCCTTGTACAGTTCAAATGACTTCATTATAGAAAGCGTAGGTCTTGATAGTTGTGAGAACGGTTCTGTTTTGTTCTCTCCTTGTCATTGTCACCATCTTTGATGAGGTTTAGGCCAGGGACTTTCTGTTTGCTAAGAGTTCTAGGACAACTAAATGTTGTATTAAACCACCACACAATTACAACTGGATTGTATTGACCTAAGGCTTGTGTAAAAAAAATGTACCGGATCCAATTTGGAAAGAGAAAAGGAAAACAAGACATATGGGTATTTACTGCAAATATTTCAAAACAAAAGAAAGGCCAATACCAGTAAATGGTACAAACCAATAGCCACAGGAAACAACACACCCCTTATTAATTATATGTAAATTATTAAATCTTTACATTATTATCAGTAAAGAGTTATCATGTGTGAGTGTTAAAGTGTTCATTTGTACAGTATGCCTAATCATAAAAAGTGTTTCATATCGCAACTCATTTATATAATTTCAGTGGAGAATGGTGCCTTCTTGAGGCTACTCCAAAGCTGTGTTGATATTGGAATGATATTACTCAACACATTGCTTTTAATTTGTTACGCTGTGTTGAAAACGTAAAAATCAACAACGTGGTAAACCGATAGGCCTAGATTCTGCCATGTAGACGATGTTGCATGTGTAAGTGAGCAATCACAGACAGACATCTAGAATCCTCTAGTCTGGAGATAGACGATGATGCAGTAGTTCCACTGTGTAGGTGAAGTCTAGCTTGATCCCAGATCTGTTTGTACTGTCTTACCAACTCCCATGGCCATGAGTTGGCAAGACAGTGCAAACAGATCTGGGACCAGTCTACAGTAGGGGATGATGAGTAAGCCTGATCAGAACCAGAGGTTTTCTGGATGGATGTCTCTGAAAGAGTTAGGTCATGATAATGTGTTCTTTACTGCTGAACCCCCTGGAGAACCTGGAGTCATTAGTTTGAGTTACCAGCTAACTATAACATTTGTCTGCCCTGATACAACACAGCTTTCACAAGTTATAAATCTGACCATTTTCTCATGTACCCTAACACTGCCTAAAATTACCTGTAATCAATGTGTGTCTTGCAGTGTCATTTCATCTTGACATCAAACGTTCCGGACCTGAATAGTGGAGTGTCGAAAGTATCAGCTAGAAATGTGTCAGATTTTATGTCAGATTCTGATACATAGCAGCACTGAATCCAGGTCCACATCTGACAGTTTACAGTAATCACACCAAGTAATCCAGACAGAGTTAGGCTATCCAACAAGTGGAATTGTTGATCACCCGCAACCTGCATTCAGAATGACTGCCAAAGTAGGATATACTGAGACTACCTCAATCATCTAAACTGGAACAATCATGTCAGTAGGGGATGCAATAAATCCAACTATTAACAGATTGGATTAGTTTAGAAAACGGTATGTTATTTATCTTTCTGTAGCATAAAACTGATCAACAAATCAATGTACATGCAAAAACACAGATACTACAGTAAAAAAAACAATTCTGACAATCGCCCTGTGAATACAGCAGGCTGGGAAATATTATATATGGTTCAGTGTAGAACCCTTCTTACCATTCAAAGAATCCTACTTGCCATCTAAAAATTGTTATTAGGTGTTAAAGGTTCTAGGTTGAACCCTTTGCCTTACAAAGAACCATTGTCTTCTAAAAAGGGTTCTTCAGAATGTTTATTTTTAGAAGCCTATCCATCCGCAAATAAAACCCTTTTGGAACCCTTTTTTCTAAGAGTGTACAGTAGGTCTAATGTCTGAACATCTAATGTTTGCTGTACATTTCAATTATTTGCTATCGAGCTGAATGAAGAGAGCTAGCTAACTAGCCAGCTAACTTTTGGCTAGCTCCAGTTGTAGCTAACGTTAGCTAACATCAACTTACTAGCAGGGATGAATAAAAATATTTAATAGGTAGCTAGCTAGTTTGTGTGTAGCAGGAATTTAGGGTTGTTGCTAGCTAGTTAACGAGAATCACATTTCTCTACACTACCTATTTGGCACTGGGCTCCTGTCTTTTGGCCCAGTCTAACAGAGTTCGCAAAAATGATTTCATACATAGTTAGCTAGCTAGCTATTGAATGTTTGACTTTATGTTTAGTTCATTGACTCCTGTTGACCTTGCTTTACATTCATGTGTATTTAGCAAAATCTTGTGGTTGGTCGACAGTATTGCACCCCTTGGTTTTGGCCATTCAATTGTTGCATTTTCCACCATATTGTTTTATTCCCTATGCACACTTACTCTGCAGCAATATATTGTAAGTTCAAACCAAGGTTCTCCAACTCTGGTCCCGGAGAGTTACTGTGTGCAGGCTTTTGCTACAGCCCATCACTTAACACACATTCAAAGAACCAAGTCTTAAGTCTGGTCTAAGATTAGCTGAAGCAAGTGTGCTACTGCAGTGCTGGAAAGAACCGACACACTGAGTTGCTTTCCAAGAACAGAGTTGTCTAACACACTACTAACACTGTGTTTTATATCTGACAGCTGATGACCAGAAGCTGAGAAAGAGAAAAGGATGTTTGAAGATGAAACTGGCCTGGATGACTCCACACCTTGGCGTTACTAAGGATTGAAACGTTACTCTATTTGACTGCTTGAGCGACACCAGAGTTGATGCATTTCCCTTTACACGTCAACACTACATTACCTTTTTCAGAGCTCTTGACTACGAATTGATGTACTTTGTTCTGTAAATAAAGGTAATTCGATTTTATTTATGCTAAACCTTTTTTCCTTCCAATTTGTTTTTACAAATCTTTACAGCAAAACGCCACGGGCACTATCTGATGTGTGGAGACATTTCACTGCAGCTAATATAGAAGGAAAAGCTGTGTACATTTGCAAATACTGTGCCAAATCAGATGTGAAGAATGCAACAAAGACGCAGTATCATCTGGCCAATTGCATAAAGTTCCCTCATCGCTCACAACAAGCAACCTCTTGATAAAAGTCCCTCTACTTCTATTCGAGGTGAAAATGATGAATCAGACACCTTATCAATAGCAACAGCTCATGGTCCTCCTGGAATCAGAAGTTTTTTTGACTCAATAGAGGAACGTAGTCAGAGAAATGCTGATGAAGGTCTTGCTCAAGCTGTGTATGCAACTGGTTCAACTCCGATTCTCACAGGCAATGTGTATTGGAAGAGATTTCTGAATGTTCTTCGCCCAGCATACACCCTTCCAAACAGACATGTTTTATCTACTAATTTGCTGGATGCAGAGTTCAACAGAGTTCAAGTGACAGTCAAAGCAAATCCTAGAGAAAGCAGACTGTATTGTAATCATCTCTGATGGGTGGTCGAAATGTTCGTTGGCAAGGAATAATTTACTACATCATCTACACCCCTCAACCAGTATTCTACAAGAGCACAGACACATGGGACAACAGACACACCGGTCTCTACATTGCAGATGAGCTGAAGGCAGTCAACAATGACGTTGGACCATAGAAGGTATTTGCACTGGTGACAGACAATGCTGCAAACATGAAGGCTGCTTGGTCCTACCCTCACATCACATCCATTGGCTGTGCTGCTCATGCATTGAATCTGCTTCTCAAAGACATCATGGCACTGAAAACAATGGATACACTCTACAAGAGAGCCAAGGAAATGGTTAGGTATGTGAAGGGGCATCAAGTTATATTAGCAATCTACCTCACCAAGCAAAGTAAGAAGAATAAGAGCACCACATTGAAGATGCCCAGCAACACCCATTAGGGTGGTGTTGTCTTCATGTTTGACAGACTCCTGGAGGGGAAGGAGTCTCTCCACGAAATTGCCATATCACAGTATACCGATATGGACAGCCCCATCAAGAGGATCCTCCTGGATGATGTATTTTGGGAGAGAGTGGTAAGCAGCCTGAAACTCCTGAAACCTATAGCAGTAGCCATTGCACGGATTGGGGGAGACAATGTCATCCTGTCTGATGTTCAGACTCTGCTTACAGATGCTGCACTGTTGCTTCAAGCAGAGAAAACTGCAGTTCTGAAATACATCAAAAAGCATGAAAACTTCTGCCTGAAGCCCATACATGAAGCAGCACACCCCAATAAAGGTTGGCAAAAGCATCATGTCTGGTGCAGAGATCAACCAGGCCTATTGTGTCATCACTACCGTGTCTCGCCAACTTGGCCTGGATGAGGGCAAGGTTCTTGGCAGACTGGCGAAGTACACTTCCAAGCAAGTGCTTTGGAATGGAGATGCAATATGGCAGTTGTTCCAACATATCTGATCAGCCAACTGGTGGAAGAGACTTTGTGGATCTGAGGCTCTTTCCCCTGTTGCCTCCATCATCCTCCAAATCCCACCAACGTGTAACTGGTCCTTATTTGGGAAAGACCAAATCGCGCCACAGGCTAAACCAAAAGGGTTAAAAATTGGTGGCCATCTTGGCAAATGTGAGGATTTTTGAGCCTGACAATGAGCCATCCTCAACAAGGTTGGAAAGTGACAGTGAAGATGAGGCCTGAGTCTGATTTTCAAGAGGTGGACATTGACGAGGTCCTAGGAGAAGACATGGAACCCTGAGAGGAAGACAACCAAAGCTTTAATTTCTGTTGAAAATGTTTTTGGGAGATGCAATGGATCATTGGGATCATTCAATATTCCCTTTCTTTTGTTGTTCATGGAAATCATCCCATGTGAAGAGTCAACTCATTTAATTAAAGTTTAATTTGTTACTAAATCATTGTTTTTATATTGGAAGGATGTAATCATATGCAATTATGTCTACTTATGATAAGGTAAAAGGTTTACAGTGGCTTGCGAAAGTATTCACCCCCCTTGGCATTTTTTCTATTTTGTTGTCTTACAACCTTGAATTAAAATATATTTTTTGGGGGGGGGGTTGTATCATTTGATTTACACAAAATGCCTACCACTTTAAAGATGCAAAATATGTTTTATTGTGAAACAAAAAATAAATAAGACAAAAAAATTGAAAACTTGAGCGTGCATAAATATTCACCCCCCAAAGTCAATACTTTCTACAGCCACCTTTTGCGGCAATTACAGCTGCAAGTCTCTTCGGGTATTTTCTCTTTAGGCACATCTAGCCACTGGGACTTTTGCCCATCTTTAAAGCAAAACTGCTCTAGCTCCTTCAAGTTGGATGGGTTCTGCTGGTGTACAGCAATCTTTAAGTCATGCCACAGATTCTCAATTGGATTGAGGTCTAGGCTTCGACTAGGCCATTCCAAGACATTTAAATGTTTCCCCTTAAACCAAACGGGTGTTGTTTTAGCAGTATACTTAGGGTCATTGTCCTGCTGGAAGGTGAATCTCCGTCCCAGTCTCAAATCTCTGGAAGACTGAAACAGGTTTCTCTCAAGAATTTCCCTGTATTTAGCGGCATCCATCATTCCTTCAAATAGTTTCTCAGTCCCTGACAATGAAAAATATCCCCATAGCATGGTGGTGGCAGCATCAGGAAGGTGCTCTCGGGGTGATGAGAGGTGTTGGGTTTGCGCCAAACACAGTGGTTTCCTTGGTGGCCAAAAAGATAAATTTTAGTCTCATCTGACCAGAGTACCTTCTTCCATATGTTTGGGGAGTCTCCCACAAGCCTTTTGGCGAACACCAAACATGTATGCTTATTTTTTTTAGGCAACTCTTCAGTAAAGCCCAGCTCTGTGGAGTGTACGGCTTAAAGTGGTCCTATGGACTGATGCTCCAATCTCCGCTGTGGAGCTTTGCAACTCCTTCAGGTTATCTTTGGTCTCTTTATTGCCTCTCTGATTAATACCCTCCTTGCCTGGTCCGTGAGTTTTGGTGGGAGGCCCTCTTTTGGCAAGTTTGTTGTGGTGCCATATTCTTTACATTTTTTAATAATGGATTTAATGGTGCTCTGTGGGATGTTCGAAGTTTCAGGTATATATTTTTATAACCCAACCCTGATCTGTACTTCTCCATAACTTTGTCCCTGACCTGTTTGGAGAGCTCCTTGGTCTTCATAGTGCCGCTTGCTTGGTGGTGTTGCAGACTCTGGGGCCTTTCAGAACAGGTGTATATATACTGAGATCATGTGACAGATCATGTGACACTTAGATTGCACACAGATGGTCTTATATTAACTAACTATGTGACTTCTTAATGTAATTGGTTGCACCAGATCTAATTTAGGGACTTCATAGCAAAGGGGGTGAATACATATGTACGCAACACTTCTCCGTTTATTATTATTATTATTTTTAATCATTTTACTTCACCAATTTGGACTATTTTGTGTATGTCCATTACATGAAATCCAAATAAAAATATATTTAAATTACAAGTAGTAATACAACAAAATAGGAAAAACACCAAGGGGGGTGAAAACTTTTGTCAGGCACTGTATGTTTCTGTCTCCTTATGATATGGCAAATATATGCAAAAATGCAAAAAAACATCTACATTTAAATTGTATTAATTTTCATATATTTCCGTTAATTCACATTTTTTTCCGTTAATTCCCATATATTCTGGTTAATTCCCACAGAAAGTTTCTACCTCTGAATATTCCCCAAAATGTGCAAACCTAGTCGAGACCTGTCTGATCTTGATACGGGGGTGTTTTGTTGCACTGTAACCTGTTAATCAGGTAATCTGGTGGAATTCAACAGCTGTTACACACTATGTATGTTACAGTTTAAAAGTTATTAGAATATGTATTATGCTTATTTCCTGTAAAATAAATATTTTCATGATTGTTGGTTACATTTTTGGATAAAAAACTGCTTAGGGTGACATTGGCAACAATAGCAATGAAATAAGGCTCTTGCTAGCCAATACCGAGTTATTAAAACTTCACTCATACTTGCATGTATACTGGTTTCTGGAAGTGTTGCAGCATCACAGGCAATCATTTAACTCTGGTTGTTTTCTTCTGTTGGTCTTTAAGAGCTGATTAAAGCCAGCAGCCAGCAGCTTCATAGTGAGTTCTGTCCAACGCCCTATAATCCTAGTAAAACTCCAGTCCAACTCTCCAGTCATCTGGAGCTATTCTGACATGACTCGGAACTAATGATGTATATGAACCTTGTAATGTCGATGCTATGTTTTGGCCATTGAGTGGCCATATTGGCACTCCTCAGAAAAGCAGTACTCCCTTGGAATGAATGGAATTCTAAAGTATATCATTTTTAATGTTTCAAGGACAAATTTACATGTATTTAAGTATTTATTGTTGTAGTGGGGACAGTAAAATTAGTACTTTCTAAAAACTATACTTTAATGGGAAAAAAGTATCTATATTTTTTTTATTCGTATGTTTAGCTTACATAATATAATTTAAAGGTATGCATTAAGGTGTCTGGAATAGAATAAACCTGGCAAACCTGGTTTCTAGAATAATGGAGGTGTGGTAGCTTCAAAACAGCGCCTCCTGTCAGTCATTTAGTGTATATATAATTAATTGCAAGGAACTGGGTATGGTTTGGTCAATCACATATAACCAATGACAAAACCAAAGCCCTCGAATTTTTTTTACCATTAATTTACCAGGTTGATTTGAAAACAGAAGACCTCTTTTGCAAGAGAGAGACCTGGCCATTTCTTTTACAGGGAAAAAGTTCAAGGCCAACCCCTTGTGTAACCCAAAAGGCAATAATCAACTATCAGTCTGCATTGATAATTCACATGAATATGAATTTGTTTCCATCATTAGCACACCACTCTGACATGTCTGTGCACGTCCATGCAACTTAGGTTGACTGGAAATCAAATTAGGTTATCAAATTCCAGTCAAATAGGGAATTTAATTGAATCCACTCCAGCTCGCCGCATCTTCAGCTCAGATGTGTGTTTTTTCTGCCTCCTCCTTTGAGGTATGTGGAGAGAACAGACCAGGCTATCTGTTTATCTAACAGCCTTTTGACTGGCTGACTGACTGGCTGGCTGGTTGACCCAGCTGGTTGACTGACTGAGAGCTCCAATGTAGCACCATTCAGTCTTAGGCTACCTACCATGCCAGGCAGCCCAGTGAGCTAAGAATATATGTAGGCCAGGCCACTAGGTCTTGGCCTGACTCATACTCCCACCCCACTGCTCCTGTCCATGGCTCGGACCCCCGTCCTTCACCTAGCTACATGTAATCTCTGTTAGCCCAGAAGTCAAATCTTGCGTAATTTGGTCAGCTGCGTGATTAACTTCTGTATTCATACCTGTTAGAAATTGAGAAAAATGAAGTATCCTCCCTCGCATAAGGAAAACTCTCAGCCAGAGCCCTTACAAATCACTCAAGGTGAAGCGGTTTAAGCACCTCCTTTGCCTAACCCTGATAAGCAAATGTCCAAATAACCATTGACAAACCCAAAAACCAAAACCAATGAGGATATCATGAATCCCATTCATTCCTAACTCATACAATTCATTTCCAAAAGTGATGACATCTAATAAGGGTGTTGAAAAGCAGCGTAAAAACAGCATGATTGCAAAACCATATAGGTTCACAGGCACACTGTTTTCAAAAAACAGTTTAGGTTACAAGTGATCCTAAATAACCTTGTTTTGTCATCACAGGGCAAATAAAACAGACAGCTGGAATGCTGGAGGATTGCCAGACAAATATTTATGGGATGTTTTTTTTTAAATAACCTTGAAGATTTCACAGAGACATTGCACTGTTATAGCGGTTATGAGGTATGTCAGAAAAGTCCACGCGCATCCATAGGCTCCACCCTGCTACTTCAGACGATGGACGGGCACGCCCTCTCAAGAGAGCTGAGCTCCATTCTGTCTCTCATTAAATAAATACCCCTTTGACTTACTGTTTCATGTGGGGAATCTGGAGGACAGTGTTGGATGTCCTTGTCGTCAAGTTTAAAATACCAACTTAAGCCAAAATGTTGCCATATACGAAAACTAAGGCAATTACTACCTTTTTGATATCATATCCACAAAAACTGCTTAATGTTTTTTCCAGTTATGCTACATAAAAAGTAGGCCTAAAAAAGAAAGATGATATCGTGCCATAAAAAGTGATACGGGACATTGTTTCCAGGTTGATCAACTCAACACTAGGCAGGGAATAAAAGGTATACTCTATATATCTATAAAGTAGGCCTACAAACCCCATGGCAACGTGTAGCCTATGTGCGCCCAACACAATAAAGTTTTAAAGACACTAATAATGTATGCAAAATTATGTGCATCAGAAGTAGCACTATAGATGTCTATAGATGACCCCATCTTTCAGAGTGCACAAATCCATCGCCGGAGGCAGCGAAATTCATCTGAATGGATGAGAGAAAACTTTTGGCACAAGTTCATGGAAAATGAGTTATCCTTTGGCGCTGCAGTCCTCTATGCATCGGGTCTTAACAAATCGATAAACTTTGACAACAAACTGGAGAGAACTATGCAGGACAAAGTATGCGAACAAGCACCAGTGCCATTTAAAATCCTTGACCGGGCCCCCGGTCATTTCAGTTTATGACACCAATAATGTGGACCACATTCCAGAAACCAGACAACTAAAGCACGTTTTTAGAGAGGCGTACAAATGCTGCTGCTACAGGAACACAAGGGTATGATAGGGACTTGTTGCACATGAGAACATTTTACTGTCTAAAACAGACGACGGGACAAAAAGTGCTAAGCAGCAATAGCCTGCAAAAAAATTCAGGCTGCGGTGTCCGAAAGGGATCTTACCTGAACTGGCTTGCGATGTGACAAAAAGTAGAATTATTGCTAAAGTGATTTGCGCGTCCGTTATCCTCCGTTTTACTTTCCATCTTATATGGGTATCCATGGTCGCCAGGGACGTCCACGGCAAAGGCGAATTAATTTTTCAAGAGCAACTGAAAAAATACTTGTGACAATTTCTGATTAGGAGAGAACTAGTAGCCAAAAGTCCCAGAGAAAGAGAGAGGGGGGAAATTATTATTTTCTCAAACAGCCATTAGTGTTGGAGTGTGGATTCCTCCAGTTTGTGTGAAGGATGGGGCACCCTCTCTCGCGCACTCTTCCTCTTCGCTCCTCTGAAGAAACTGCCCTGCGCTGTTGAGCCTCTGATCAGAAGTGTTGCCCCCTCACAATCTCACTGGAGCCCTTGGAACTAAAGACGGAGGAAAAAAGATTTCCTGCAGGCTGTCAGTCAGGCTAGGAACAGGACAGGAAAGCAAATCAGAGGGCTAGATTTATAGATCGGGGCTTGCCATTGGGTGTGGAATGGAGGAAGTTTTGCGAAGGTTTTACGCCCTCTCTCCGTGCGCTGAAATTTCTGCTTCAAACCGTGGCCTCAATCTGGACTCAGGAGTAGACCTAACATTGTAAACATCGATTCCTTTACCAACCAAATCTGCCTATTTTGAGAAGGGGCGTTAAAGCGGGAGATACAAAAACGTGTTGGACAAGAAGAGATAAATGTTGTTTTCATATTCAATGGGATACATTGTTTTTTCCCCCGTTACAGCTAATGTGAAGCCATTCTAATAATTTGAACAATAACATAGAAAATTAGGCTTTTGGACACACTGTGAAGTATAAACTGTATCGAACAGCTACATCAAATACATACGGGTTGCAGGTATACTCCAAAATGAGCTGTACATTATAAGACTGATATGCACCTGCCCCAGCTGTCCCTCTGACACGCATGACAACTGGAGCGCGCAGGGTCGGCGATCTGATCCTTTGACACTGCCATAGATCTTCAGCCATGCTCGTGGAATGGGATTCGTATATTTAGAGCACAATAACATCTACATTCGGAACACGTTTTACAATAACACTACTCTCTTACAATTAATGTGATTTAGCATTCATTGACATAGTTGTAGCTTGAGTGTTGACTGATTAAAAATAAAAAGTTTGTCCTGATAATAATTTAGGAAGAATAGAAGGTATCTTCTGTCATTGTTACGTGTATGAATTTCATTGGCTTTCATTTGGCAAATCACACTACTTGAATTCGAACAAAAGTCTCTTAAAAAAAAGTGTAATTCTCACATTTGCATAATATCTTCCAAGTCAGTGTACATCCAGGTGACAATTCTTCAAGTGAGATGTGCTGTGTGTGTACACTTTCAGAGAATGCCTGGAATGTGGTGGCCTTTTGTACAAGGTGTCATATGGCTGGGGCAGTCTCCCATAAAACGGCCTCTAAAAGATGCTCACAAATGTTTATTTTATTTTATTAAACACACAACATGGAGGATAGGCATTGCAATCTCATTGTAATCCATGTGGGGAATGGGGTGGTGAAAACGGCTGAGAGGGTCCAGGCGGTCTGGACTGAGGCTGGAGTGCTACTGTGCGGGACCAGGTGCATGGAGGGCTAAGTGGTGTGGATCTGGGTCGCTTAGGGGCAGGGGGAGTAGTCAGGAATAGTAGGAGTTATGGTAGGTGGGTCAGGAGCAGTTGGAGGTGGGAGTGGGGAATCAGGGGACAGTAAGGGGCAGGGAGGAGCAATCAGAAGAAGTAATGGACGGGGAGGGAGACGGTTTCTCTGAGGGGATAGGGGGTTTGGCAGGTCGTGTTTTCTGGCTTCTGGGTTTGGGTTCTGGGGTGGTCGCTTGTTGGTCTGTTGCTTTTCTGGTCTTCTCCAGTCGGTCATTTTTGTCCAGTTTGGGTCAACGTCGTCGTCTAAGAACTGGAGTTGTGAGGTCGGGGGTCTTCCGGTTGTATGGCCTCTCTCGAAACCAGCTCCCATTTGACCAGGGGTTTGGAGGGGGTGGAGGTGGAAAGGACGGGATTTGTTGGGGGTGCGAAGGTGGAAGCTGTTTCTGAGACATCGTGGGTTGTGGGTTGGGGTGGCTATGTGGAAAGGTCTGGGTCATTGTTGTTGTCTGGTGAAGGGGGTAGTGATATGGGATGGTGGCGTTGGCCCTTGTCCTGCCAGCGTAGAAACTGGAGCAGGTTCTGAAGAAGTGACCCCCTTTCCCACTCAGGTTCCCAGGTTGGTACAGCACTAATGGTTTCAACAAGTAAAGCCTCTTAAAAGACACACCTTCAAATGTGTTAATGAGCAAAACAAGACCATGCACCCACAAAAGGTTTTTGGCACTCCAAATGTATAGTATGGTACTGTATTCTGTGGGGTGGATCTGAATTGCAGTATAATACTGGCCACACAATAGCTAGTGAATTGGTTTAGATTCACAGGAAAAGGCTATTTGATTCCAAAATCACACTATTGCATTATTGCATTCTGTGTGGTGGTACTGAATTACAATAAATTACAGTCAATATTATATTCAGTAAAGCACATTTCAGTAGATTTACAGTATAAACATTTATGGTACTATATTCTGTGGGGTACAGCATTCTCACTAATGGGTGCAACACATATGGCTTCTTACAAGGCATGCCTTGAAATATGTTAATGAGCCAGAGATTCATTTTGACGCCCATTTCTCAAAACTTTTTCTCACCATGCACCATAATACAGTACTTTATGGTAAAATTGCAATTGTTGTAATTTTACAGCAGTTTAGCAAAATGCCATTGAGCTCCCATAATGCATTGCTCTATACAGTACTGTAATATTTTTAAATATATTGTCAGTTAGATAGGTAAGATATACATAACCTTGCAGATAG
The DNA here is from genome assembly GCF_036934945.1 of Oncorhynchus masou masou. Lineage (NCBI taxonomy): Eukaryota > Metazoa > Chordata > Actinopteri > Salmoniformes > Salmonidae > Oncorhynchus > Oncorhynchus masou. The sequence continues at coordinate 33,523,199 of NC_088219.1, forward strand.
CCTACCAAATGCACATCCTTTTCTGACTCAAATAGGACTCCCTCCAGATTATTCTGGTGTCCAAAAGCTTTCAAATGGACCTTTTGTGAAATGAAGCTTTTAAGTTGCATATATTTGAACATATCTACTGTACGTTGGCCAATTCAAAATTGCTTTTTAATTCTGTCATGTAAGTAAATGTATTACTTATAGTTTCTTTAAATTACCAAGTCGTTAACGTTTCTATGAACCCATTTTGTGAATTCTGAAAAGCTATACAAGGATTGTTCCATAAGGTGTTTTTCGGGAATGGTATTGGTTCTTGTAGAATTTGTTTATTTTTCTTCCACATTGCTATAGTGTTCTTAACTATGAACCAGGTGTTGTTCTTAGATTAATCCTTTGAAAATAGACACGTGAAAAGATTCTGGGATGAGAAAGCGTATCTTAAATATGTACACATTGTTTCTCTTTAGTGCATTTAACTATTACGTGTCAAGTAAAATCCCTGGGTGGTGAGTTGATACAATTCCAAGTCTGGAAGGTTGAAATCCCCCTCAGATTTTGGAAGATGCAAAACTTTTATTTTTATTCTACAAATTTTATTTGCCCATATAAAGTCTGTTATGGATGAGTATACCTTTTTAAAGAATGTCTTCAGTGGGGTGATTGGTATTACCGAGAATAAAAAAACTAAATTGTGAGCCATGCCATTCTGAAGAGGTTCATTCTACCTGTTAGAATCTCTCTCTGTGTGTCTCTCTCTCTCTCTCTCTCTCTCTTTCTCTCTCTCTGTCTCTCTCTCTCTGTGTCTCTCTCTCTCTGTCTCTCTCTCTCTCTGTGTCTCTCTCTCTGTGTGTCTCTCTCTGTGTCTCTCTCTCTCTCTGTGTCTCTCTCTATGTGTCTCTCTCTCACTCTGTGTCTCTCTCTCTGTGTCTCTCTCTCACTCTGTGTCTCTCTCTCTCTCTGTGTCACAGGTTGCATTTCCAAGCTTCTAACTCCCAACTTCAAGATACCAAATGGCCTCATACAAACACAGTTGGGTTGTCTTCTACTGTACCTATGTTTTATCGTCTTCTGTCACCCTATAATTGTCCCATCATACAAGTCAAAACATTCCTAAACAGTGGTGTGATGGGGGCTGAATCACAGAACTCAACTGATGTTGTGGCTTCTCTAATGACAGATTCTCAAATGGCCAGAACGGGGGAATTCAAACACAGCAGCAAAAGCACACACACACACACACGCACGCACACACACATACACACACACACACACACACACACACACAGGATCTTACACTCTTAGAAAAAAGGGTTCCAAAAGGTCTATTTGCAGAGGGATAGGGTTCTACCAATAACCGTTTTGATCAGAAGAACCCTTTTTTGAAGAAAGGGTTATTTGATGATTCTTTGAAAGGCAAGAAGGATTATTTGGAAGGCAAGAAGTGTTCTCCAAAGAACCATATACAATATTTCCCATCATGCTCTATTGCAGGGAGATTTTACAGAATATTTTTTTTTACTTTAATATCTCTGTTTTTGCATTTACATTGATTGGTTGATACATTTTATGCTACACATGTAATGGCCATTGTTGGTGGAAGAAGGTGAGGACCAAGGTACAGCGTGGTATGTGTCCCTAATTATTATGGGAGCACGGAAATAACAAAAATAACTATGAGAAACTAACGAAAACAATCCTGTCTGGTGAAGACACAAAACAGAAAATAATCCCCCACGAAACACAATAGAAAACAGGCTACCTAAATATGGTTCTCAATCAGGGACAACGATTGACAGCTGCCTCTGATTGAGAACCATACCAGGCCAAACACAGAAATAGCAAATCATAGAAAAAACTAACATAGACAACCCACCCAACTCACGCCCTGACCATACTAAAACAAAGACATAATAAAAGAACTAAGGTGTCAGACACCCACTCAGACCCCCCCCCCCCCCCAAAGGTGCGGACTCCGGCCGCAAAACCTAAACCTATAGGGGAGGGTCTGAGTGGGTGTCTGTCTGCGGTGGGGGCTCTGGCGCGGGACGTGGACCCCACTCCATCATAGTCCTCGAATGGACAGGAGTTTCTGGCAGCACCGGACAGGCGGGAGACTCCGGCAGCTCCGGAGTGAAGGGCGGTTCTGGCAGCTCCGGACAGACGGGAGACTCTGGCAGCTCCAGACAGACGAAAGACTCTAGCAGCTCTGGTAGACAACCCACCCAACTCACGTCCTGACCATACTAAAACAAAGATATAATAAAAGAACTAAGGTCAGAATGTGACAACACAACGATAAATAACATACCGTTTTCTAAACTAATCCAATCTGTTGGATTTATTATGCCAGTTACTGAGATGGTTGTTCCAGTTTAGATGATTCAGGTCCTCTCAGAAGAAGTGTAAAGTACTGAAGTAAAAATACTTTAAAGTAATACTTCAGTCAAATTTTTGTGAATCTTTACTTGACCATTTATATTGTTAGCAACTTTTACTTTTACTTCACGACATTTCTAAAGAAAATTATGTACTTTTTACTCGATACATTTTCCCTGACACCCAAAATTACTCTTTACATTTTGACAGGAAAATATTCCAATTCACACACTTATCATGAGAACATCCCTGGTCATCCCTACTGCCTCTGATCTGGCGGACTCACTAAACACAAATGCTTCGTTTGTAAATTATGTCTGAGTGTTGGAGCGTGCCCTGGCTATCCGTCAATTTAAAAAATATATGTGCCGTCTGGTTTGCTTAATGTAAGGAAGTTGAAATGATTTATACTTTTACTTTTGATACTTAAAGTATATTTTAGCAATTATATTTACTTTTGATACTGAAGTAGTATTTTACTGGGTGACTTTCACTTAATCTTGAGTCATTTTCTATTAAGATATCTTTACTTTTACTCAAGTATGAAAATTAAGTACTTTTTCCACTGCGGAGTCTCAGTAATAAATATGCCATACTCTGGCAGTCATTCTGGATACGGGTGATTAACAATGTTAACCTGTTGGATATTCCAACTTTGGCTGGATTCCAATATGAATTATAAATCCCTTTGCAAGCCACCATAATGTGACTTGCAGGCCGGATGTGGCCTGTAAACCATGAGATTCCTAACACCAAATAAAGGCCCTCAAAGAAAGGCCTCATGATATATGTAATGTATTGTCATATATCATATAATTTTTAAGGCTAATAAGGCTGGTGGAACCCTTCCAAGAGGGTTCTAGGAAGAACCTTTAGATTATAAAATGGTTATTGTTAGAAGGTAGGTAGAACCATATGCAGGGTAGAACATATACTAGGTTGAACCATATACAGGGGTTTCTTTAAAGAACCCTACATACGTAGAAGGTTCTAGATAAAAACCCTCTGCAAATAGTTCTACCCAGAACCAAAAAGAAATCAGTCAATTGAGAAAAATTACTTAGACCCTAATCTATGGATTTCACATGACTGGGCAATGGTGCAGCCATGGGTGGGCCTGGGAGGGCATAGGCCCACCCACTTGGGATGCAGCGTTTATCCCCACAAAATGGCTTTATTATAGACAGAAAGTTGCATCAGTGGTTTTGGGGGCTGGTCTCAGACGATCCTGCAGGTGAAGAAGCCGGATGTGGAGGTTCTGGGTTGGCATGGTTACACATGGTCTGCGGTTATGAAACCGGCTGGATGTACTGCCAAATTCTCTAAAACGTTGTTGGCGGGGACTTATGGTAGAAAAATTAACAGTCCATTTTCTGGTAGCAGCTCAGGTGGACATTCCTGTTGTCAGCATGTCAATTGCATACTCCCTCAAAACTTGAGACATCTGTGGCATTGTGTTGTGTGACAAAACTGCACATTTTAGAGTGGCATTTTATTGTCTCCAGCACAAGGTTCACCTGTGTAATGATCATGATGTTTAATCCGCTTCTTGATATGCCACACGTCTCAGGTGAATGGATTATCTTGGCAAAGGAGAAATGATCACTAACAGGGATGTAAACAAATTTGTTCACAAAATTTGAGAGAAATAAGCTTTTTGTGTGTATGGAAAATTTCTGGGATCTTTTATTTCAGCTCATGGGTTTATATTTTTGTTCAGTATAGATATCTATAGTGTAATTGTTGTTTATTGATGTATTCATGCAGGGCTCATCTGCAAAAGAGAACGTAGTCTCAGCATGACTGCTAAATAAAGGTGAAATAAAAATTCCATTATTTAGGAAAATAAACATCTTTAGCAAGCAAGGCAGCCATTGCTTTTATAGACAGAACGTATCTGCAGACACATGTTGGTGTTAATGGGACATTGTTAAAGCTTGTTTGGCACGTGACTCTATGGCATTACACCATATTTTCCACCGTTGTGTGTGCCTCCATTTCCTTGTGTCTCAACGCATACGCTTTCTGTTAGGGAAATTGGAGAGAACCTGCTAAATGTTAAGACTGAAAATCATGGAAAGTATACACACTTCAGAGGAAGACAAAACACTGTGTATGTCTCAAATGGCCCCCTTTTCTCTATGTAGTGTACTACTTTTGATCAGGGCTCTTGGGAATAGGGTGCCATTTGGGATGCACACACTGTCTGTCATTAGGGAAGGAACTCCATAGTCTCTGATGACTCAGCCTTCCCACCTGCCTCCTCACGTTCTCCCCACAGCTGCAGGTTACTGTCTTAGACGTCTATTACTAAAGCTGTGTTGGAAAAGAAAGGTCGGCAGAACAGAGGCTTGTCCTCATCGAAGAAAGTGAGCCCGAAAAACAGGGTGTCCACCGGGTACGATCAATCAGAGAGGATTAGCTAAATGGAAAGTGGAAAGACAAAAAATGCATGTCAGACACATTTCATGAGAGCGTTGCGAGAGCATTCCTGCGTCCGGTTTCCGTGGGGGTTAGGAGAACATTCCATCAACGTCCCACCAAACATACACAAAGCGCGGTTGCCATGTTCTCAGAACGTAAGACATTCATGTTCTAGACAGATTTTACGGGAACTTTACAAGAACATTTCTGTGCATAAAGTTGTCAGGAGGTCGCCTGATTGTACCAAAGAAACATTCTCCCCCACAAGGCAAACCAATCACTCTTTTTGTAAGGGATATTTACACACAGAGCTTTTAACATACAGTAGGGTTGCCCAAACTGTCCTGACACAGTGTTTGATGACATTGTTCATTTACACAATAATTGTTATTTAACATGCATGATTTACTTCTATCAAGAAAATCTAAGGTCCGTATAGTTGTATGATGTTGGTGGGACACAATAACCTGTTTTAATGACACTCCTGAATCACTATGATCAAGAAACAAGCAGAAATGCCTGAGTGTACTTTTAGCTGAGATTTACTAAGAACGTGAGAGTAGGGTGACTCCCCTAGAGAGTCTCAAACCTCGGCCACCAACACCAATTACTAACACCCTAACCACTGTCCCAAGATGTCTCTAGGCATCTGCTTATTGGGCCAGTATAGTTAGGCCCTGTCCAGAAGAAACCCTCAAATCTCCTCCCTAGACACTTGTGTAGATCTGAAACAACTTGATTGGTGTAAGCAACAGGGTGAAGGCACATTAGTAGACAGATTAACTGATACCTGACATGGACAAGGTGACATACTCTAGCAGGAAGATTGGAATACTGTGAACCAAGAGGTTGTGAGATCAAATCCCAGGTGAAGACATGTTGAGTCATTTCTGTATAAGCAAATGTGTCAAATATATAGAGAGGTGGACCAAATCCCAAGTAGAACAAGTTAAATATATATATATATTTACTTGTTCGACTACAAATCTTTGTCTCTTTTATTAGGCTACCAGACAGCCCTTTTTATTATTTTGGCTTCAACACATTTTGACTGGCCTATGTAATGTCATGGTGTCTCCTGAGTGGTGCAAAGGTCTAAGGCACTGCATCACCGTGCTAGAGGTGTCACTACAGATCTTGGTTCGATCTTCCCAGGGCAGTGCACAATTGGCCCAGCGTTGTCTGGGTTAATGGAGGGTTTGGCTGTGGAAGGCTGTAATTGTCAAATAAGAATTTGTTCTTAACTGACTTGCTTATTAAATAAATGTGTTGGCATAGGTTAATCAAAAATGTGTTGAAGACAACATCATGAAAAGGGCTGTCTAGCAGCATAAAAAAAATAGAAAGATAAATGATTGTTCCATGAATGCATGGTGTTAAAATATCATTAATAATCATTAAGTCTGATTAGCTAGGCAACTACGGCTAACTTAGAGTCATGTCAAAAAGCCAGCATAACAGCAAACTATCTGCATTCGTTTAAGCTGTTTTCTAGTGATATTTATTTGGATACATCCATAACAATGAGCTAATGAGGAGCGATTTCGCCTGGGATAGAAAATGTGCTCTCTTGTCAGGACACTGTTGTTCAGAGGAGCAAGCCAACAACACAGCTAACACAATCCCTTCAAACTGAAGCTGGAAAGACCTTTTACTGCAAAATTGGACACACCGAGGGATTCTTGGTAGTTTTAAACAAAGCTACTTTGAAACAAAAGTATAACCCTCACACACATGGTTGTGGGCTTAAAAAACACCTGTACCATGTCAGATACAGAGTTGACATTTATTCAATTTTGAGTTTGCATCCCAATATTACACTGTATAAACACCACAGAAGACCGAAATACAACAAAACTATTTGACCTGAAACAATACGTAATCTTTACTAATTATGAAATTATGAAAAACTTTCCACCCATGAGGCCAAAGAGGGTGCTTTTGGTCATTGACTGCAGGAAAGCACTACGAGAATGGTCTCTTGGAAACAATGCTTGCACATTTTAAGATGGTCATAACATAGATCATTCAACTATTTGATTTTGATTTTTGAAGATACCCCTTTAGGTATCCCCCCCCAAAAAAATGTATATTGAATTTGACCTTTACTACTATAGCCCATAGAAATACATTGAATAACACGTTCATAAATGGCAAAAAAGACAGCCCAAAAAATAAATCATAAGGAATAAAGTTTTGAAGTGTCTGTCCTATATCTAGGAGATATACTACAGTGCCTTGCGAAAGTATTCGGCCCCCTTGAACTTTGCGACCTTTTGCCACATTTCAGGCTTCAAACATAAAGATATAAAACTGTATTTTTTGGTGAATAATCAACAACAAGTGAGACACAATCATGAAGTGGAACGACATTTATTGGATATTTCAAACTTTTTTAACAAATCAAAAACTGAAAAATTGGGCGTGCAAAATTATTTAGCCCCTTTACTTTCAGTGCAGCAAACTCTCTCCAGAAGTTCAGTGAGGATCTCTGAATGATCCAATGTTGACCTAAATGACTAATGATGATAAATACAATCCACCTGTGTGTAATCAAGTCTCCGTATAAATGCACCTGCACTGTGATAGTCTCAGAGGTCCGTTAAAAGCGCAGAGAGCATCATGAAGAACAAGGAACACACCAGGCAGGTCCAAGATACTGTTGTGAAGAAGTTTAAAGCCGGATTTTAATGGTTTGGGCTAGGCCCATAGTTCCAGTGAAGGGAAATCTTAACGCTACAGCATACAATAATGTTCTAGACGATTCTGTGCTTCCAACTTTCCTGTTTCAGTATGACAACGCCCCTGTGCACAAAGTGAGATCCATACAGATCTGGTTTGTCAAGATCGAAATCCTTCCCAGAAGAGTGGAGGCTGTTACAGCAGCGAAGGGATCAACTCCATAATAATGCCCATCATTTTGGAATGAGATGTTCGACGAGCAGATGTCCATATACGTCATGTAGTGTATGCCTGTTCAATCCAATAGCCCAGAGGGATGGTTTTCCTAATACTTGTTGTCCAACCATTATCATAATGATCTCATTAATTATCGATGCTTCTCCACAAGCTGTTTGTCACAGTGGTGGTGAGAAGTAGGACTTAATTTGATGCCTTACTGGCATTTCATCGTTCACAGAGAATTAATCCTGTCACCAGCCAGCTCTTGTCCTGAAGACAAGGTCAGTGGAGAATGAGCAATAAGCAGTGGAAAAGTGTACTGATGAGTCGTGTTGTATTGGTCTGTATTTTTCTGACTGTCGCTCTGAGCTTGATTGTAGGGACTCAATGGAAAGAAGACTCAATGCATCTCTGTAGTTGCCCATGAGGGACACTGATGCGCCAGCTTAGCTCTTCAGGCAGACCTCGTCTCTTTAGAGTTGAGTGGGGATGCTAGCCAGCTCTGTGTCTTTTGTTGTGTAAGGAATTTGTTTTTAGCAGATGCTATGCATTAGCGATGTGCATTGTTTAGCTGGTGTTAATTAGATCTTCATTATGGGCTTTGTTTGGACCAGCCGACTGTTTGTTGAAGTTATCTTCCGATTTCTTTCAGACACAGACACATTTCTTCTGTGTCACCCTGAAAGACATTGAGCTCTCATGAAGGAACGTCACCCGAAAGCTTGTCGCCTGTTGTCTAGCTCTGTCGTACACAAACCATGCCTACATCTTCCCAGCTCCAGCTCCAGCTCCACCCTGCCGGGATGTCTGTACTGTACTGTAGTGTTTGGGGTAATTATCCCATGGCTTCTCATAGCCATAGAATTTAACAAGACCGATCTGTCATGCTCTCTACTTACAGCTGAAGATGGGGGTAGGTCTTATAATTGCAGTACTTTGAACGGGCAGCTACCAACACATAAACAACTACCAACAGCTACCAACACATCTTCCCTTTGAGAAGAGCGTGTGTAATGAGATGTTGTAAAGACCTTCTTTTTTTTAAAGTCTATTGCTACAGTGGCTTGCAAAAGTATTCACCCCCTTGGCATTTGTCCTATTTTGTTGCCTTACAACCTGTAATTAAAATGTATTTTGAGGGGATTTGTATAATTTGATTTACACAACATGCCTACCCCTTTGAAGATGTTTTATTGTGAAACAAACAAGAAATAAGACAAAAAATCTGAAAACTTGAGTGTTTTACAAAGTCAATACTTTGTAGAGTCACATTTTGCAGCAATTACAGCTGCAAGTCTCTTGGGGTATGTCTCTGTAAGCTTGGCACATCTAGCCACTGGAATTTTTGCCCATTCTTCAAGGCAAAACTGCTCCAGCTCCTTTAAGTTGAATGGGTTCCGCTGGTGTACAGCAATCTTTAAGTCATACCACAGATTCTCAATTGGATTGTGAGGTCTGGGCTTTGACTAGGCCATCCCAAGATATTTAAATGTTTCCCCTAAAATCATTCGAGTGTTGCTTTGGCAGTATGCTTAGGGTCATTGTACTGCTGGAAGGTGAACTTCCATCACAGTCTAAAACCTCTGGAAGACAAACAGGTTTCCCTCAAGAATTTCCCTGTATTTAGTGCCATCTATCATTCCTTCAATTCTGACCAGTTTCCCAGTCCCTGCCGATGAGAAACATCCCCAAAACATGAACCTGACACCACCATACCTCACTGTGGGGATGGTGTTCTCAGGTGATGAGAGGTGGTGCGTTTGTGCCTGACATTGAGTTTTCCTTGATGGTCAAAAAGCTACATTTTAGTCTCATCTGACCAGAGTACATTCTTCCATATGTTTGGGGAGTCACCCACATGCCTTTTGACGAACACCAAACGTGTTTGCTATATTTCTCTTTAACAAGAAATTTGTGGAGTGGTTGAAAAACCAGTTTTAATGACTCCAACCTGAGTGTATGTAAACTTCCGACTTCAACTGTACATTACCGTTCAAGAGTTTGGAGGCACTTAGAAATGTCCTTGTTTTTGAAAGAAAATAGTTTTTGTCCATTAAAATAACATCAAATTGATCAGAAATACAGTGTAGACATTGTTAATGTTATATATTACTATTGTAGCTGGAAACAGCAGATGTTTTATGGAATATCTACATAGGCATACAGAGGCCCATTATCAGCAACCATCACTCCTGTGTTCCAATGGCAAGTTGTGTTAGTTAATCAAAGTTTATAATTTTAAAAGGCTAATTGATCATTAGAAAAGCCTTTTGCAATTATGTTAGCACATCTGAAAACTCTTGTTCTGGTTAAAGAAGCAATACAACTAGACGAGTTGAGTATCTGGAGCATCAGCATTTGTGGGTTCGAATACAGGCTCAAAATGGCCAGAAACAAGGAACTTTCTTTTGAAACTCATTTTGAAATATATTTTTGAGATACTTCAAGGGGTCTTAAAATTCTAAATTAAACAGCAAAATCATTCTTGGTATGGCCTTCTTAATTGAACGTGTTTAAGAGTAAGTTGTTTAATACCACATTCTGTAAGACCTATCCTCAACATTATGGCCTGAAGATGTTGGCTAACGGGCCACATCAGAACTGCAAATACCAATATGTGATCATTAATTCTCATAAGATTCCATCCAGAGAGGGGATAGCCAAGAATTTGAATATTTTATCATCCACAACCTGCGCTCAGAATGACCGATATGGTGAAGTACTCAACAAACAAGACTAACTTAACCCTTTAAACTCAAAAATTCATATCAATATCATGTGCAAAGAGTCCAACCCCTTACAGATTGGATTAGTTTAGAAAAATGTCAGTAATTTATCTTTGAATAGTACAAGATCAATGAATCAATCGATGTCTATGAGGAAACATTAAAACTATTCAAAAAATCTACCTGCAACAAAGCATGCTGTGAAACATAATAATGAAGCCCATCCCACATTTTCTTCACTCTGAGAGAGTTAACAGAAATAAACTCAACACAGTCAAGTAACAACACCACGAGATTTAAACATTTCTTGAATCAAATGTCGTGTTCAGTTGTGCTGAAATGCAGGTAAGGTGACAGAGTTTGATTTGAATAAAAGTTATGAAAAGTCACACGAATTTAGAATGACTAAATACACTCTAAAGAGGATGATGGGAAAGTAAACACTAGTGTTTGAAATCAGATCACTTAGGAGATATACAGTAGGTGTTCTGATTGGAAACTGACAGGAAAAAGCTGACTATTTAATCTTGCATTTTAAACGCCTGTGTTTAAGATGGGAAAACTTATTGGCTAATCTAAATGCCTAATGTTTAAGTTTTTAACACTGGTTATAAATGTCACGTTTCATGGTTTTACAGTGCAGATCACTGTTAACCTTAACCATGAGAGCTCTACTGAACCAAATGGGAATGTTCAATGAAATGATTTGTGAAGCATCTATGAAGGCCTTATAAGTGTTTACGAAGGTTTGATGAAGTCGGTAAAGTCATTGTTAATTTAAAGTTGGTCCCCTACATGATATCCATTGTTATTTAATTCAGTCATACACATGCACGTACGCACGCATACACACACGCTTTTCAGAGTAATCTTCTCGTTTATCCCAGTTGTACTCTTTCCATTTAATGTGATGCGTCACAAACACCTTATTAAGGTTTGGCAGCAGCCTTATGGAAACTCTTAACATGGCAGCATACTGCCAAGACACAGATTAGTCTCGATAAACAGTCTAGAACACACAATGCAGTGTCGCTACTTGCAGCCCTGTGTTAGATTCAATCTGAAGAGTACAAAAACACACACACACACAGGCTCACATTAACTGGCATACTGCAGACACACATACTGTACACACATACAACTTGGGTTTCTACAGTTATTTGGTTTTCATGTCTCTTCTTAGCTCTGTAAAAAAGATGGCAGCCATATATGAATGGCATTGTCGGAGAAAGGAAGGGGGGTCTTTTTCTATGGGTCTCTCTCTCAGTGGTGTGTGTGTGTGTGTGTGTGTGTGTGTGTGTGTGTGTGTGTGTGTGTGTGTGTGTGTGTGTGTGTGTGTGTGTGTGTGTGTGTGTGTGTGTGTGTGTGTGTAGGGCAAGAGGTTTTTGGGAAGATGGAAGAGGTAGATTTGGAAAAACCATATGGCATAAAACTGCCATGGAATCTATAGTATATTTAAACACAAATGGGGACAGCCAACATCTTAAAGGCCCTGAACAGTCAAAATCATGTTTTTCATGAAATTGGATGATATTTGGATGAAAGGATGAAAAATGACTTGCTTCTACATTGATCAAGTTTGATCATAAAGTAAATGGTCCCCTCCCCCATACAAACACTTGAATTCAAGAGGATGGAATTATTAAGAGGATAGGGTGACGTCACCCGTATTACACCAATGGTAACCTCATTTAAGTAAGTACTGCCTTGTAACTAACATCGGAGATGGCGTGTTTGCAGAGGGGCATAGTTTATATAGCTAGATAGCTTCTCTACTAGGTGCCAAAATGTGACTGTAGGATGTCAGAAAATATAATTAAAGGTTTACCCTATTCATCTATGGCAAAGACACTTATATGTTCCCCTTTCATCTGTATCTGGTGGTAGCTAGTTACTGGCTTGCTAGGTCTCCAGCCAGCATGGAACAGAAGAGGGGGAAAGATTGTTCTAAATTCAGACGCAATTGTCAAGTCATTCGTCAGTGCTGATGTGAACTGCATCTCAAGAGACATGCCAAACAGGAAATGTATAAAAAAAATGTACATCATGTATGCAACTTCAATGTTGTTTGAGTTGTTTTGTGTATCACCAAATTTGCTTGAGATTGTTTTACTGCAAAGCTGCTCACTGCAGCCAAGTTGCTTGAAATAGGTGTTTCAAAGAGCTGTCAGTCAAGGTGAGCTCATGAATAAGCTCCCCGCCCCACTCAGTCTTTTCAAAATTTCTGGTAATTAAGAATTTCAAATACTTTGAGCATTGGATTTAGTCAGTCTGGTGTGCCAGATGGGTGGGGTTAACACTTTTGTCACGACTTCCGCCGCAGTCGGCCCCTCTCCTTGTTCGGGCGGTGTTCGGCGGTCGACGTCATCGACCTTCTAGCCATCACTGATCCATTTTTCATTTTCCATTGGTTTTGTCTTGTCTTCCATCACACCTGGTTCCAATCCCATCAATTACATGTTGTGTATTTAACCCTCTGTTTCCCCTCATGTCCTTGTCGGTGATTGTTTGTTGTATGTATTGGTGCTATTTATGTTCTGGTGTGCAACGGGTTTTGTACCCACGTTCATTATTTTTGTATATGTTGGTTTTCGGAGTTTGTGAGCACTTTATTAAACGACTCCGTTTATACCAAGTTTGTTCTCCTGCGTCTGACTTCCCTGCCACCAGCACGCACCCATTACAACTTTCCAGACTATTGCATTTGTTATGTTGCACCAGCCAAGCTCAACCAAGCACAGTTACATTAATTGAAAGATAACAAATACTATTTAAACAAATGTAGTGACTCCTGACACCATCCACCATGAACAATGGTTTTCAGTTATAGAGGGCTCTTTTCAGTGAAATTGATAGCTAACACCTTGACATAGATAAACTAATGAAGTAATATTTGGGAATAGTGTTCTAAGGCTGGCTTGTGTTTTTGCTAGTCAGTGGAAGGGCCTGCGTACGATCTGTCCACAGTGTCTAGCGTGGATTCACTCCACTGCTTCCATTCAAGCCTGAGGACTAGGGAGGGGACTTCGCCACCTCAGACAGAGAGTGTGAGAAAGAGAGATAGTAAGGGAATGACAGCGTAAGGGAAAGATCGAGGGAGAAGGAAAAATCGTGAAAAGGGAGGAGATTTGGGCCAGAAATAGCAGAAAAAGATGTTGGAGACAGGAAGAATGAAATGATGCAAGGTTAAAGTAAGGTTGAAGGTTGGTATGAGGTTAAAGCTGGAATCGATCTTAAGAGAGAGAGAGAGAGAGAGAGAGAGAGAGAGAGAGAGAGAGAGAGAGAGAGAGAGAGAGAGAGACTGTTCTTGGCTTGCCTGAAGCCTACTCTTTGAAGTGCATGTCAGCGATGCGTGCTGTCCTCTCGGAGCATGTGCTCTGAGTTCCGACGAGTTTTACTCTAGATCTCTGTCTTCAGGCTGAATTTGACAACTAGACTTCAAGCCAGGATTCACTCCATATCTCCTCACTCCCTTTCATTCTCGTCCCCAGTTGTATGTCCATTCATCATTTCTTTCTATTTCTCCCTACAGTATATCTTCCCTATCTTAATCTTCTGCCTTTCCCGTTGCCCTGCAACTCTCAACCCTTGATTTCTTATTTTCTTTCTCTGCTTTGTCCATCCCTCTCTCTCTGTGCTGGCCCCCATGTTCCCAGCAGATGTGTGTGATTCCACTCCTTTGTCCTGAATTGAGAAAAAAAACAGAGAGAAAGGGGGATTTTAAACTGGGACTTCACACGGTTTATTTTTTATCTGATTTTTCTTGAGTCTTCTATAAACATGACTTACAGTATGGCAAAATACTGTATGATTGAACACTATTCAACTCTAGCAAAAGAGCCGAAAGCAACAAAAAAAACATTTACATTATAGCATAACTGCAGTGCACCAGGGCTAAAATGCATAGAAAGTTCCTGTAAACATGCACGTTGGTTGGTGGAAACATTCGGAGAGACACACATGTGATGCGTAACCCTTTTAAATGAGGGATTTATAGAAATGGCGAGGTGGCACTTTCCAGAATCTCCAGAAAGGAGATGGCAGTGAGAGAAAGGGATACAGAGGGGAGGAGGGAGGGCGCAAGGGAAGAGGACAAGAAGGATCAATATGAACTTATTAAATATATGCATCTTGTATATTATTTGCAGGTACCCGACCCGAACAACAACAATGGTTAACGGTTGTAAAAACGTTTTATTTGCTGTGACTGTGATACAGTATGTTCTTGTTTATCTACCTTAGTTGAAGAAGTCACTCTGGATAAAAGTGTCTGCTAAATGACCAAAATGGAAACGTATATGTGAAAATGAACATACCAAAAGTAACTGCAAAGCACACCCCGGGTATTATTATTGGCCTTGTTTCAAGGTGGAGCTCAGTAGAAAAAAAACTTGTCATGCTTTGCAATTGTTAATGTTTACATTTGCATTTTAGTCATTTAATAACAGACACTCTTATCCAGAGAGACTAACAGTACATTCATCTTAAGATAGCGAGGTGAGACAACAACATATCACAATTGTATCAAGTAGATTTTCCCTCAAAATATTTATCAACATGTTCACATTATACAGTACCAGTCAAAAGTTTGGACACACCTACTTATTCAAAGGGTTTTCTTTATTTTTACTTTTTTACTTTTTACTTTATTTTTTCTATTTTCTACACTGTATAATAACAGTGAAGACATCAAAACTATGAAATAACACACATGGAATCATGTAAGAACCAAAAAAGTGTTAAACATATCAAAATATATTTTATATTTGAGATTCTTCAAAGTAGCCACCCTTTACCTTGATGGCAGCTTTGCACACTCTTGGCATTCTCTCAAGGAGTTCCAAAATCTGAGCACTTGTTGGCTGCTTTTCCTTCACTCTGCGGTCCAACTCATCCCAAACCGTCTCAATTGGGCTGAGGTTGGGTGATTGTGGAGGCCAGGTCATCTGATACAGTACTCCATCACTTTCCTTGGTCAAATAGCCCTTACACAGCCTGTATGTGTGTTTTGTGTCATTGTTCTGTTGAAGAACAAATTATAGTCCCAATAAGTGCAAACCAGATGGGATGGTGTATCAATGCAGAATGCTGTGGTAGCCATGCTGGTTAAGTGTCCCTTGAATTCTAAATAAATCACAGACAGTGTCACCAGCAAAGCACCCCCATACCATCACACCTCCTCTTCCATGCTTCACGGTGGGAACCACAAATGTGGAGATCATCTATTTACCTACACTGCATCTCACAAAGACATGGCAGTTGGAAGCAAAAATCTAAAATTTGGACTCATCAGACCATAGGACAGATGTCTAATGTCCATTGCTCATGCTTCTTAGCACAAGCAAGTCTCTTCTTCTTATTGGTGTCCTTTAGTAGTGGTTTCGTTGGACCAATTCGACCATGAAGGTCTGATTTATGCAGTCTCTTCTGAACAGTTGATGTTGAGTTGTGTCTGTTACTTGAACTCTGTGAAGCATTTATTTGGGTTGCAATCTGAGTAGTAGTTAACTTATCCTTTGCAGCAGTAACTCTGGGTCTTGCTTTCCTGTGGTGGTCCTCATGAGAGCCAATTTCATCATAGCGCTTAATGTTTTTTGCGACTGCACTTGAAGAAACTTTTAACTTTCTAGATTGACTGACCTTCATGTCTTAAAGTAATGATGGACTGTCGTTTCTCTTTTCTTATTTGAGCTGTTTTTAACATAATGTTGGCAAAAGTCTAGGTAA
Organism: Oncorhynchus masou masou; assembly: GCF_036934945.1. NCBI lineage: Eukaryota > Metazoa > Chordata > Actinopteri > Salmoniformes > Salmonidae > Oncorhynchus > Oncorhynchus masou. The sequence continues at coordinate 33,539,341 of NC_088219.1, forward strand.
TGCTGGCAAGGTGAAGTTAGGCGCAGGATAACAGAGATTAGTAATAACCGTAACTTGACTCAAAAACAATATTCCATGAAGGAGACAAAACAATCCAGTTCACAAAACGAGACAACTTGACAATAACAAATACGCACAAAATCAGGGGGGAAACCAGAGGGTTAAATAGTGAACAATGATTATGGAATGGAAACCAGGTGTGTACAATGAAGACAAAACAAATGGAAAATTAAACGTGGATCGGTGGCGACTAGAAAACCGGTGATGTCGACCTCTGAATGCCACCCGAACAAGGAGAAGGACCAACTTCGGCGGAAGTCGGGACAAATGTGGACTTGGTCTTTTACTAATTAGGGCAATCTTCTTGTATACCACCCCTGCCTTGTCACAACACAACTGATTGGCTCAAAACATTAAGGAAAGAAATTCCACAAATTAACAAGGGACACCTTTATTTGACTTGGCAGGTCAGTTCAGAACAGATTCTTATTTACAATGATGACCTACCCCGGACAACGCTGGGCGAATTGTGTGGCCGGATGAGAAGCAGCCTAGATATGAATCAGGGACTCCAGTGAAGCTTCTTGAACTGAGATGCAGCCTCGTCCATATATATTAACTCATGATCTGCTTCTAGCTCCATGACACTCTGAAAGAGACTAGACAAAACAATGTAGCACAGTACGATAAGACAGGGATCAGTCAGTATGATGTAGCACCATACACTTCCACATCCAGTGCCAAGTATAGTTAACCTCCACATATTCACATCTCAGTTGTTTTACACGGTCTGAGTTTTTTCCAAAAGGGACTCTGTACAGCTGCTTCATCTTAATTCTATTGCGTTTCAGTGGATGAGACGGTGCAGAGACTCACTCTGTTGACGTTTTAGAATTTGATGTTATCTGCCATTATGTGGTCCTGCAGTTTTCTGAGTCTGATCAATCAATCAAATGCATTTATAAAGCCCTTCTTAAATCAGATGATGTCACAAAGTGCTGTACAGAAACCCAGCCTAAAACCCCAAACAGCAAGCAATGCAGGTGTAGAAGCACAGTGGCTGGGAAAAACTCCCTAGAAAGGCCAGAACCTAGGAAGAAACCTAGAGAGGAACCAGCCTATGAGGAGTAGCCAGTCCTCTTCTGGATGTGCCGGGTGGAGATTATAACAGCCGGAGAGGAAGATCAAGTCAGTGATGCAGTTATTTGCAATGACCATGTTTACAATGCGGGTCTCCTGCTCTGGGGTGAACAGTCAACCTCTTCTTCTTGCAGTTCTGTAAAAACATTTGGATGGTTTTAGTGATAGATCCTTCTCATTATGAAAGTACAGTACATATTACTGTGCCAGTAAGACTACAGCACTTACAGTTCTCATTTCTAAATATCCGGATGATACCTGCAACAGTATAACGGCTCAGATTTGGTTGAACCCGTTTCCCAGCCTCCCTCATGCTCATCCCGTGGTTGACAACATAGTCAACCACAGTCGATCTGAATTAATCAGGTATTGTGTTCCTGACTCCCCTTCCTCTTCCCCATCCTCTCCCCCTGTCCTACTTCACCTCTTCCTTCTCCTCATCCTTGTCTTCCTCCTCTAGTTCTCACCCCTCTTGCTCTCTGTAAAATATTGTTGTCCAAACCAAATGTTTACCCGTGGCTTATTTATAGTGCTCAAGCTCTGACTTGTAAGTGAAATTTTTATCTAAAGGTGTTGTCACATGTATTTAACTAGGCAAGTCAGTTAAGAACAAATTCTTATTTACAATGACAGTCTAGGAAGAGTGGGTTAACTACTTTGTTCTGGGGCTGAACAACAGATTTTTACCACGTCAGCTCTGGGATTCAATCAAGCAACCTTTCAGTTACTGGCCCAGAGCTCTGACCACTAGGCTACCTGTCACCCCAAATGTGTCAATGTGGAAAGGCAATTGGTGATATAGTGTACCAATGTGGAGACCTATTTTACAGTTTTGCTAGAGGTGTGTTATTTAATTGCAAACTGAGTGTAATGCAGAGACCGTACATTCCGTTTGGCACACTTGGTAAATGCATTGGCTACGAGTATTAATGGTTTCAGAGATAGTGCTTCATGAATCACTATGAGTGTTTAAGCATTCAGAAAAAATTGTAATCTGGGGAAATGTTTTAAGATGGTCATTCCGAGGATCATTCAGCTGCTTGATTTTGAATTTCAGGATCCCTTTTGGTATCCCCCAAAAATATTTGAACAAAACAAAAACAAATGGTCATCCAATCAGGAAACAAAAAACAAAACAAAATCAATAATTTTGTGGCCCTGTGGCCTGCTTGCTCTAAGTGAAGGTGTGATCTTTGGTCCCTCCTCCACGCCTCATCTGGTGCTGGACCTGGCCAATGGCATATGGATTGGTGCTTGGGCTGGTGCTGGATCTGCAGAGGAGAGGAACGACAACCTGAGGAGCAATCAGACACACAAGGGAGCCCTAGACCCAGAGGTCAAATGTTGCAATCCCCTGTGTTCCATTCGCTCAGGGTGAAGGTCTGGTGATTGGTCCCTCCTCTGCACCTCTTCCAGTGTTCTGGTCCGGTGACTGGGTCTGGTGCTGGAACCAGGACAGGTGTTGGATCTGCAGAGGGGAGGAAGGACAACCTGAGGACCGAGCAGGCACACCTTGAAGCACAAGACCCGGAGGTCAGTGATGGTATTCCCCTGTGGCCTGCTTACCCCATGTGTAGTTCTGGAGATTTAGTCCTCACTCCGCCCCTCTTCTGGTGATGAGTGGTTCCTGGTTTTGTGAGAGGAATAAGTATAGAGGGAGGAAGGGGGAAAGGGATGGAGACGGAGCAGGGGGTGGTGGAGCGTATGTCCATTGACCTGGGCTGGTGTTGGAGGACGAGCAATGCTGCGACAAGAGTGGACGCTGGAAGACAGAGGGAGCAAGCAGGGCTAAGACCCACCTGGCCACAGAGCACTCACAAGCAGTTGGTAGGTGTGTTCAGTGCGAGTGCCTTTGTGGGGGCAGGTCTCTGTATGTATCTTGTGCCATCTATAGATGTATTCCCTAGTGGGGAGGCAACCATGAACAGTCGTCTGGGGAAAGTCCTTCTGTTCGGTGTGTTGCCAGTGTCATGATGATGCGTTATTTGGGGTGGGGGGTCCGGGTCTGGTGTCGGACATGTCTTTGCAGATTTGGATGAGGGCCTTTACCGGGTAATATGTGATGGGTGGTTCTTGGCTGTTCACTGTTCACCTCCCCACTGACTGCCTGGTGAAACCCTGTACTGTCTTGGTGATGGAATGGGGGATGACGGGAGGGGTGAATGCAGTTCGTTGGGTCTGCTGGATCTGGACTGAGGCTGGCTGGTTTGCTGCTGTGCGGGATCAGGGGCAGGGAGGGCTAATGGATGTGGATCTGGATTGGTAAGGAATAGGGGGAAGGAGTCAGGGGCAGTACATGGTATCATAGGAGCCTTCAGGGGCCATTGGTGGTGGGAGTGGGGAATCAGGGACAGTAAGGAGAAAGGAATGAGCGATCAGAGGAAGTAATGGACTGGGAGGGGGAGATGGTTTCTTAGAGGGTATAGGGGCATTGGCGGCTCGTGTTTGCTGGCATCTGAATGTTGGTTCTGGGAGGTCTCTTGGTCTGGTCTCTTGTTGGTCCATTGTCTGGTCTTTTCCGTTTGGTAATTTTCGTCCAGTTTGGGTCATCATTGTCATCTAAGAACTGGAGTTGTGTGGTGAGGGGCTTTTCCGGTTGTGTGACCTCTTTCAAAACCGGCTCCCCTTTGCCCAGGGGTTTAGTGGGGGTGGATTAGGTTAAGGTTAGGAAAAACACAAGGGGAAGTGTTAGCTAAAATGCTACACTTGTCCCTGATGCTACAACTTTGGATAACTAGACAGTTGCGGTACACACTCACCCACCCACCCATCCTCCTAAACCAACCTCCCTACTTTCATTTCAGATGTAAAGTCCCCTAATTCAAATAAAATCACATTTTATTTGTCACACACACATGGTTAGCAGATGTTAATTTGAGAGTAGTGAAATGCTTGAGCTTCTAGTTCCGACAGTGCAGTAATATCTAACAAGTAATCTAACAATTCCCCAACAACTACCTAATCTAAAGGGGTGAATGAGAATATGTACATGTAAGTACAGTATATGGATGAGCAATGGCCGAGCAGCATAGGCAAGGTGCAATAGATGGTATAAAATACAGTATATACATGTGATATGTCACGAACCCACTCAAAGCCGGTAACAAAAATGGAGACAACATGGAGATAAGGAATAATACAAATATATTTAATAACTGAAGTAACGTATATACAATAGTGTATGTAATCAGTAGTGTAAGTGAGTGGTTGCGTGCATAGATGGGAAAATGGGGGGTGTTGAAAGGTGCCAAAGCAAACAAACACACACACAAAAAGGCCACAAAAATGACACAACCAAAATGAAACAGTATGTCTGCATGGAGAGAGTCTCCTCAATGAATGGAGAAGAGGTGTATTTATCCCGGGACACACCTGGGCCCTCCCGGTTCTGCCCACCGACATCCAAATAAGAAAAACAAGAGTAAATAGTAAGAATACGGCAGACAGAGTGGGAGGGTCATTACAGATATGAGTAATGTAAAATATGTAAACATTATTAAAGTGCCATTATTTCAAGTGCATTGTATAAAGTGACAAGTGATCAATTTATTTAAGTGGCCAGTGATTGGGTCTCAATGTAAGCAGCAGCCTCTCTGAGTTAGTGATTGCTGTTTAGCAGTCTGATGGCCTTGAGATAGAAGCTGTTTTTCAGTCTCTCGGTCCCAGCTTTGATCCACCAGTACTGACCTCGCTTTCTGGATGGTAGCGGTGTGAACAGGCTGTGGCTCGGGTAGTTGATGTCCTTGATGATCTTTTTGGCCGGTAATCTGGGCAGGTAGTTTGCCCCCGGTGATGCGTTGTGCAGACCGCATCACCCTCTAGAGAGCCTTGTGGTTGAGGGCGGTGCATTTGCCATACCAGCCGTTGATACAGCTCGACGGGATACTCTCGATTGTGCTTCTGTAAAAGTTTGTCCGGGTTTTGGGTGACAAGCCAAACTTTTTCAGCCTCCTGAGGTTGAAGAGACGCTGTTGCAACTTGTTCACCATACTGTCTGTGTGAGTGGACCATTTCAGTTTGTCTGTTAAAACTTTCCACCTTTTCCACTGCTGTCCCTTTGATGTGGATAGGGGGTGCTCCCTCTGCTGTTTCCTGAAGTCCACGATCAGCTCCTTTGTTTTGTTAACATTGAGTGAGATATTGTTTTCCTGACACCACACTCCGAGTGCCCTCACCTCCTCCCTGTAGGCCGTCTCGTCACTGTTCGTGATCAAGCCCACTATTGTTGTGTCGTCTGCAAACTTGATGATTGAGTTGGAAGCGTGCATGACCACGCAGTCGTGGGTGAACAGGTAGTACAGGAGGGGGCTGAGCACGCACTCTTGTGGGGCCCCAGTGTTGAGGGTCAGCGAAGTGGAGATGTTGTTTCCTACCTTCGCCACCTGGGGACGGCCCATCAGAGAAGTCCAGGACCCAATTGCACAGGATGGAGTTGAGACCCAGGGCCTCCAGCTTGATGATGAGTCTGGAGGGTACTATGGTGTTGAATGCTGAGCTGTAGTCAATGAATACATAGGTATTCCTTTTGTCCAGATGGGATAGGGCAGTTTGCAGTGTGATGGCGATTGCATCGTCAGTGGACCTATTGGGGCGGTAAGCAAATTGGATTGGGTCTAGGGTGGGCGGTAAGGTGGAGGTACTTTGATCCTTGACTAGTCTCTCAAAGCACTTCATGATGACAGAAGTGAGTGCGGTAGTCATTTGGTTCAGTTATCTTTGCCTTCTTAGGTACAGGAACAATGGTAGCCATCTTGAAGCATGTGGGGACAACAGATAAGGATAGGGAGCATTTGAATATGTCCTTAAACACACCAGCCAGCTGGTCTGCCCATGCTTTGAGGACGCGGCCAGGGATGCCGTCTGGGCCAGCAGCCTTGCGAGGGTTAACACGTTTAAATGTTTTACTCACGTCAGCCACGGAGAAGCAGAGAGGGGGGTGCAGTCCTTGTTAGCGGGCCTCGACAGTGGCACTGTATTATCCTCAAAGCGGGCAAAGAAGGTGTTTAGTTTGTCTGGAAGTGTGATGTTGGTGTCCGTGACGTTTCTGGATTTATTTTTGCAATCTGTGATTTCTTGTAGACCCTGCCAAATATGTCTCGTGTTTGAGCCATTGAATTGCAACCCCACCTTCTCCCTGTACCTGCATTTCACTTGTTTAATTGCCTTGCAGAGGGAATAGCTACACTGTTTATATTCAGACATATTCCCAGACCTTTTTCCATGGTTAAATGCGGTGGATCGCACTTTCAGTTTTGAGCGAATGCCGCCATCCATCCACGATTTCTGGTTAGGGTAGGTTTTAATAGTCACAGTGGATGCATTTTCAATGCACTTCTTTATAAACGCACTCACTGAGTAGGCGTATAGGTCGATGTTGTTCTCTGAGGCTGACCGGAACATTTTCCAGTCCACGTCATCAAAACAATCTTGAAGCTTGGCTTCCGATTGGTTGGACCAGCATTGAATAGTTCTCATTACTGGTACATCCTGTTTGAGTTCCTGACTATAAGACTGGAGGAGCCAGATGGAGCCGTGGTCGGATTTGCCGAAGGGAAGTTAGAGTAGCAGTAGTTGCGGAAGTTAGAGTAGCAGTAGTGGAGGATATTGCGCATGCGCATAGCACAATCAATATGCTGGAAGAATTTAGGTAGACTTGTTCTCAAATTTGATCTCAAATTTGCTTTGTTAAAATCCCCAGCTACAATAAGTGCAGCCTCAGGATGTATGGTTTCTAGTATGCATATAGTCCAGTGAAGTTCCTTGATGGCCGTCTTGGTGTCTACTTGAGGGGAATGTACACAGCTATGACTATAAATGATGAGAATTCTCTTAGTATGTAAGATGGCCGGCACTTGATTGTAAGGATTTCTAGATCAGGTGAGCAGAAAGACTTGAGTTCCTGTGTGTCATTATGATTACACCATGAGTTGTTCATCATAAAGCATACACCCCCGCCCTTCCTTTTCCCAGAGAAGCGTTTATCTCTGTTGGCGCGATGCATGGAGAAGCCCGGTGGCTGAACCGATTCCGACAACATGTCCCGAGAGAGCCATGTTTCCGTGAAACAGAGAATGTTGCAATCTCTAATGTCTCTCTGGAAGGCAACCCTTGCTCGAATTTCAATTGGACATTGGCTAGTAATACACTCGGGAGCGGTGTGTGATGTGTGCGTCTACAGAGCCTGGCCAGGTGGCTGCTTTGTCTGCCCATTCTGTGGCGGGTTCAGTGTCCCTTCCATGGGATGGTTGGGCTAATGTAGGCTAATGCGATTAGCATGAGGTTGTAAGTAACGAGAACATTTCCCAGGCTATAGACATATCTGATATTGGCAGAAAGCTTAAATTCTTGTTATTCTAACTGCACTGTCCAATTTACAGTAGCTATTACAGTGAAATAATAACATGCTATTGTTTCAGGAGAGTGCACAGTTTTGAACATGAAAAGTTATTAAATAAACAAATTAGGCACATTTGGGCAGTCCTGATACAACATTTTGAACAGAAATACAATAGTTCATGGGATCAGTCTAAAACTTTGCACATACACTGCTGCCATCTGGTGGCCAACATCTAAATTGCAGCTGGGCTGGAATAGTACATTATGGCCTTTCTCTTGCATTTCTTTGTATTATCTTTTACCCGATGTATTGTTATATTCTACTAGAATCCTTTCACATTTCCACAAACTTCAAAGTGTTTCCTTTCAAATGGTATCGATAATATGCATATCCTTGCTTCAAGACCTAAGTTCCAGGCAGTTAGGTATGTAATTTAAGGTGAAAATTGGAGAGAAAAAAGGGGGTGGATCCTTAAGAGGTTTTAATTAATGGTGTCTCTGCATTGCACAGGGGACACAAGACACATCAGTTCTATGTCATGGTGCCAATTCTGTTCTGTCACTAAATATGATCATATCTATTTTACAGTTATGAGTTATTTTACAGTTATTACTATATTTATATTTGGTCTAATGTGTTTGGGGTAAGTTTCTCAAAAACAAGTGAAAATCGCAAAAAAAAATGCTATATTTAGAAAGCATATGAGTCATTTCAAGCCCTTTTCAACAACTTTTGTTGAATAGGAACTACATCATAAATTATATTTTTACTGTGTACTTGGGCTTGTGCCCTCAAAAGTGAGTCCACATCAGCAATTTATTTTTTTAAATACCACAAAGGTTAGATTTTAGTTGTTCAGCATTATTAGCTATTGTTTATGGCCCTCTCATTATAAATCTTTACTTTTGGTTATGTCTATTTAGGTGGAAACCTACATTTTAGATGACATTTTTTTTTACTGTATTTCTGTTGTAAATGGCATGTTATTTAAAGGCTCAGACATCTTTTTTTGCGATTTTCACTTGTTTTTGAGAAACTTACCCCAAACTGCCCAAATAAAAGAAACACTTGAGTAAATGAGTAAACCAAAGTTGATCTAATGTGTTATGTCATGCCATTCATTTTATGTGCTAGATATGGAAGTTGGCTGCATGAAGTAGAAATCTTGGACACAGTGGATGTGGTCGGAGATGGATAAGTGTCACGGTAGCTGTTGATAAAGAAGAAGCAGTTGCTTTACAATGGAGATTGTGACAGCTGGTTAATTGGTGTCCCTGAAGTAGGCAAGAGCAAGATGTATGTCAGAAGAAGTGTGGTATTACCATAAGGAGACGTATACTTGGAATAGGGAGGAGGACTGGAGGGGAAAAGAGAGGCAGAGGTGGTTTAAGAGCAAGAGGGCGATCTTGAGTCGGTTAAAAATGGCTGAAAAAAAGTGAGATGGTTTGTTAAAGAAGAATGGTAGAAAGTGTAAGCAGAGTAAACTGACGACAGGAGAACTAGAAGGGAACGAGGTATCGGAGGTGGTAGATGTGGTGAAGCTCTCAGAGCCCGAGGCTTGCACAGAGGGTCAGGATAAAGATTAGTCTGTGACAGTAGGACTGAAGTTTTGGGAAAAAGGGTAGCCTTGCCTTTTGGCTGATCAATTTGTGGTTTCAGGGTGGGTGAAAACAGAGTTGGGTGCTGTGGAATTAGTGAGGGTAACCAAAAGTGGTCTTGTGATAATTGCTTGTGTTTCTGCTGGTCAGAGAGAGCAGGCGTTAAACAAATGGGGGCAAGAAATTGTAATTGTTTTGCTCTCAAGAAAAGGGTGCCATTGAAAGGTCTGATTACTGGGGCAGTGGTAAATGAGAAAGCTGACCAACTGAAAGGGACAGGGTGGTGTGAGTGGGGAAAGAGAAGAGTCGTTGTCTGTTCTTTTGAGTTTTGACGTTGAGTCTTTGTCCGACAAAGTAATGTTAGGACATATAAGTTATCCTGGACAAGCTTTTGTGCCAAATACATTACGTTGTTACAGGTGTCAAGCTTATGGACATGTGGCAGCAGTGTCTAGGAGGGAAGTTCCTAGGTGTGAGAAGTGTGCAGAAGGGCATGAGACAAAGGAATGTGTAACATTGGGGAAAGTATGTGTTAATTGTAGGGGTGCCCATGGGGCTGGGTTTCAGAAATGTCAGTTGTGAGATAGGCAGGTTGAGTTCTCCAAGGGTTAGAGTAGTGCAGAAGTCAAATCAAATCAAATCAAATTTGATTTGTTGTCATATGCTGAGGCTGTTAAGAAAGGAGAGCAAGATGTGTCAAGGGGGAGGGATCCTGAGAGGAGTGGTGTGAGTAGTAGATCTGTACCAGTACAGCAGGATAAACTAGCAAGTAATATATGTTTCAGTAAGATTGGATTTGTAGCATTTAACAATGGTTATCAACTGTACTGCAGGGATGGAACGTAAGTCGCAGAAAATTAAGGTTGTGGTTGCAGCTGCAGAGAGGTATTTGGGTGTGCGAGACTTGACGTCAGAAGAGTTACAGGGTGCGTTAAGTGGTGGTATCCCATCCTTTCAAGCTGTTGGTCTGATGTTGGACTGAATAGTTTTTATTTATGTTTTTTATTTATTTAGCGAGTGTAGTGTTAGATCGTAGTTAATTTGTTCATTTAAAAAAAAAAATCAAGCAAAGTGTAAGGGAGTTATACTCCAGTCTAGTAGGTGGCGGTAACCAACATTTATTGGAAGCCAATCGCTGTTATACCTCATCAAAGACGAAGAAGAAGAAGATGAATTATAAGTTATATATGACTATGGCCAGTGATGGTGTTTTGTGAATGATTCATATGTTGCCTTGTGTCACTTGAGAAGAGTTGACTAACTCAGTAGTTTCCAATTCTCTCCAAAGGGACCCCCAACTGTACCATAGCTAATTCAACTTGTCAATTAAAACAATAATAACTCCTAAGAGTTTGTACTAATATAATATAGCTAACCAGAATTAAAAACCATGTATGGGTCTTCAAAAGGATCTACAAATAACCTTTGAGTTTAAAGAAATATTTTTAAAAAATTTATCTTCTCCAGCACCACCCCAACATCAACATATGTGAAATTGGTGAATTTCTATGTTTTGTAGTAAAAACGACAGAGAAATTTTAAGTGTTTATAATGACGTCATCGGTATGCATCGTGATTTTAACCAATTATGAGGAGGCATTGCCTACTAAATTGTCTACTAATTGGTTGATGATGTCATTGGAAACGCTTATCTTTTTTTACGACAAAACAGAAAAGCACCATTTTCACATACTGTATGTTGATATTGGGTTGGTGTTGGAGAGAATGAATATGACGTTGAAAAATGTAGCAATTTCCCTTTCAGGAAGGTTCTTTATAGAACCTTGGGAAAGTTTTTTTTATAGCACCAATTGAATCAGGTGTGTTAGTGGTGGGCTGGAAAAGAAGCCTGCACACTGTGTAGAGAAACAGGCTGCATTATACTCAAATTAGACAGCACTGAATATTATGTTGCTATATCTCTCTGTCCTTGTATTTTTTTTCTCACTTTGCAGAGGAACTGGAGAATCTTTTCATAATGTCCTCCCACAATGGTCCCTGTCCTATCCAGAAAACCCTACTCTCCCTTCTCTGACAGCTGGAACTGCTAGCTAATAATTTCACCCTCTTCCTTGGCTGTTAGCTAGCTAGCTAGCTAGCTAAAAATGCAATTAGAGTTACAACAATAAATACATCAAGATAGGTAGTTAGCCAAGTGAATTAAATATCACCAGCTAGCTAAATTCATATTAGCTATCTATACAATATGTAACAATCGCTAGCTAGCGAATACTACGTTAGCAGCTTATTTGAGTGAGCCTGCACAAAAAGTTCCTGTAGCTATAATTTTCAAAATATATTTACTTATTTGCATAGGTTCTTTCACAGCCTCCGAGTCCTTAGAAAAATGAAATATTGGGCAATCTTCCCGAAGTTTCCGGTGATAGCAAAATGCAGCCAGCCATGAGGACCATTGGAGGACTTCCACCAGACTGACTGGTCTTCCAACATGGCACCTGGTGCGATTGCTAGGTGATTTGTGACACAACTACAAGCACTCTAAACTGAACCTTTTTGAATTATTATTTGTAGAACCTTATGAAAGGGTTCTTTACAGCACCATACAGGTCCCATTTAGAACCTTATGAGCCTGGTTCTTTATTGAACATTTAAAAAAAAGGGTTCTATTATAGCACCAAAAAGGGTTCCGCTATGGTTACAAGCCAAAGAACCCCTATCTGGGTTATAGTTCAGAATGACACAATTTCATGTGTACAACATCTAAAGACCGCACCACTATACTGAGAGCTTTGCCGTTTCTAAAAGAACACATTTCAATGTTTTTGCAGCCTTTGTTCATGTTTTTTCAGGGACCACATACTGTACATTGAGGATGAGGAAGTGATTCGTTGTTTGGAATTAGTTTATTGACCCTTATTTAACATGCCATTTATATATATATTTTTAAATAGATTTGGTAGTAAAAAATAAAACTTCTCTCAGTAATCAAACATTATTTTCTAACATAACATATCATACTTAATGGAGGTACAAAAAAAGTCTGTTTAATGTGGCCAGGTTGATATACTTGATGAGGAGGGTAGTGAGTGTCAAGCTAACATGCACTGCTTTTTCAACATGGTGGCCAAGAAAGTAAGAGTGCACAAGCTGAAACTTCATTTTAGTTGTCATCTAGCTAACTTTCTGAGGTCACAGCAGAGTCCTGTGGTGATATGGAGAGCTGGTGTAACCTATTCATATCCTCTGGACAGCAGATGGCATTGCTAATGATGACCTGTATTACAGCCATGATTCACACTCATGAAGAGCAATGGCTCCCTGGAGATTGGGCTAATGATTGGACTCGAACCCAGGTCTCCAGAGTGCCAGCCCTCTGAGATAATGGTTCACTGAACCACTTCTATTACAGAACACCTAAGATTAACTGAACACTCATATAATTCTGGCTAAATATGACATCATGTACTAAAGCATATTATTGATTGAATATGAACATGAACTTTTTTATTAGAAAAAAAGGTTCCTGTAAAAGACATTGAGATCCCATTCAACATTCTGACTGTGAGTTGTGGGTGCAGAGAACATGCCAATGGTTAAACACAAATACATTTCCACCTATTCATGTGGATGACATAGTTTTCCCTTAATCTACTGAACCGTAGGTACACATAAAGTGTTTAAAAAAATAAAAAATGATTTAAGGAAATGTCTCTCCAATTTCATGGTATCCAATTGGTAGTTACAGTCTTGTCCCACCACTGTAACTCCCATATGGACTCGGCAGAGGCGAAGGTCAAGAGCCGTGCATCCTCTGAAACGCGACCTAGCCAAGCCACACAGCTTATTGACAGAATGTCTGCTTAACCCAGAAGCCAGCCACATGTACCAATGTGTCGGAAGAAACACTGTACACCTGGTGACCGTTCAGCGTGCATGCACCCGGCCCACCACAGAAGTCGCTAGAGCGCGATGGGACAAGGAAATCTCAGCCTGCCAAACCCTCTCCTAACCCGGAAAACACTGGGCCAATTGTGCTCTGCCTCATTGGTCTCCCAGTCATGGCCAGCTGTGACACATCCTGGGATTGAACACAGGTCTGTAGTGACACCTCAAGTACTGCGATGCAGTGCCTTAGACTGCTGTGCCACTCGGAAGGCCCCTGTGCATTGATTTTAACAAACAATTGGTCCCCCCAAAAAATGCAGCCCTCTGTTGAATTTCAAAATCCCGATGTGAACCTCGAGCCAAAAGGTTTGCCCACCCCTGGTATAGGAGGATGAGTACTCTCTAGGGTATGGAAGGGTGATGGTTCTATGTGGAATCATAATGACTCAAATAACGGTCCTTTGAGCCCTTCATTGGGTCTTCACAGTTCACAAAAGTTTTTTATGCTGTTTAGTGATAACAAAAATTAAGAGTTGGCGGTAAATTAGAATATTTGGGGGCGTGGTTTGAACACAGCTCTTTTTGTGCAAACATGAGTTAGAGTGTCATTCCAGTTTACCCAATGTGTTGTGTTATGCTATTTTGTGAATATTATGACTTTGGCTAACAATAGTGTTTTGTGATAGACTCAAATGGGTTCTTGTTTTAATTGATAATTGGTATCTACATCAGTGGTTCACTGTTTGTTTCTGTTTCAGAGCTGACTCGCCTGATTCAACTTGTCCATGAACACAATAATAAAACAGTGTTTAACAATATACTATGGTTAACCCCCCACAAAATAACCCTGTATTATTCTTAAAGAGGTTATTTCTACAACTTGTGAGCTTGAGAAATGTTCTTTATAGGACTATTCTCCATAAAGGTTATACAAATAACTATTAAATAGGGTTCTGTATTGCCCCAAAATGTTTGCAACCATAGCTGAACCATTTGCTATGTAGAACCTTTTTTAATAGTTATTTATGGAACCGTAGGAAATGGTTCTTCAAATCACCATAAAGGTTCCATTTAGAACCGTATGAGAGTGTCTTCTTATTTGGCACTGTATGGAACCATTTGTTTTAAGTGTGTAATGTCAACCAAGATATGACGTCATGTAACAGAGAGAGAGGACTAATAATAAAGAGTCCCAGGCGCGCGCTCTCTCTCTCTCTCTCTCTCTCTCTCTCTCTCTCTCTCTCTCTCTCTCTCTCTCTCTCTCTCTCTCTCTCTCTTCTCTCTCTCTCTCTCTCTCTCTCTCTCTCTCTCTCTCCATTGGGAGTTCTGATGAAACCCCTCGCTGCAGTTCCCTCTCTGTTTTTGGAGGCACAGAAAAGGGAAAGTAAACTAGGCAGACAAAATAGAGTTGGTTTCTTTCCCGTTATAGTCCCTGTTATATGACTGACAAACTCAAATAAATGTAATAAAGTCCTTCTGATGGAGGAACATAACGTTCAGTATTCAAAGTCACCCCCCAAGTTACTGAAGTAGAGACCACTGTGTGCTTGCAACATCAGTTCCCCCCCCCCTACAGTTTTAAAAAGCTTCAACACTGCAAAATCTACTCTGCACCCCAATAAGCTTTAAACCTGCACAATTTTCTACACCAACAAGGGGGGTGTGAACAGTTTGTGTCAGAACAGTGCTTGTGCCCATAGACGTGGTGCACAGACGCTCACGTGCACGTTGCGTGTTCCCAATGCTGGAAGGGGGGCCCGAGTGACAACGTTTGGAAACCACTGGTCTGCAACACCTTTATAGAACAGTCGTGTTAAAGGAGATTCTGCATTTAGGCGAAGCCTACAACAAACCACTGCACAGAAGTGCAAGCCATCCCCTTGCATAGATACACTGACACAGCTGCAGTTCCATCTACATTTCCAGACAATGCTGGAATCGACTTCCACTCCCTATGGAGAAACTCACTGGAAAGTGGAATCTCACTTGAATTTAAGTGGAATTGATCCCAACTCCGACCTCTTTCTCCGTGGTGCTGGCCGCCCATTCTAAATAGCTCTGTGCTCTGAGAGATAGACAGATGTGATTGTTTGTCCTTGACAGGGCTGTGTTTCCCAAAAATATTGTAGCACTAAAGATCATCTTCATTTCATTGAAACTAAATGAACGAAGGATGATCTTAGTGCTACGATGTTTTTGGGAAACCCAGCCCAAAACAGCAAGAATGGAGGAGGAGAGGGAGGACACACATACTGTGATGATCGTCCTGTACTCTCTGTCACCTAAACTAAAGCCAAGCTTTATAAAGAATAACCAGACATTGGAAACAGTTAATGATTTCTGAGAAGTACATTTGTTCGTGTAGGTAGCACAATGCCCTTTTGATTGGCGATCTGTGAAAGAGAGAAGAAACATATTAGACTTTATGGTCATACAGCCAACAGTTGGTTAGTGTGGGCAATATCTTCTTTTACGGTGCCAGGTATAATACACATTCTAATCATGTATATACTGGTCAAAACCTACAGCTATAATGAGATCCTATTTCACTATCAAAATGTTAAGGTTAAGCAAAAATAAATGTATATAGATACTTACCTCGTTTATTATTGAAGAGGGGTTTCTGTTAAATTCCTATTCAGAGAACTGAACCATTTGGGCTTCATGAATGACTTTTACTCTCACGGGTGGTCAAAATGTACTATCTTAAAGTCATGCCACCAATAGCCCATGCCTTTGGATTACCCAAACATGGGTTAATTAATGTTTTAATTTCCCTTTTTTACATATGAATATATAAATAAGATTGAGAACTGGCACAGGTCTTGCGTAGGGACCAATGGATCAGTGGGGTGGGTATCCCAGGAAGTGGGGGGATGATGGCCAAGTGCATTTTTTACATGGAAGACGTCAACAGTTAATGCACCAACCTGTTATCTGTCTACAGGACCCTGGACAGGACTGACTGGTACGGACGAGCCTCTGGGGCGAGACTGAACAGAGACAAGACAGAAGCCCACTTTTTCGGACCATGGGCAGACCCAGACTTGACCAGACTACCACTGACAGTTAAAAGGACATCTCACACTTGCCACCTTCCCGGTCAACAACAAGACCCAGGACCTCGCACGGTTCTGGCTGGGTTCTTACCTCAGGACCTTGAAAGGCCCCTGATCTCCCCTTGTCTGCCAGCAGGGGAAGACCTAACGCCCCAGCTCGTGCTGTATGAGGTGGGCCGAAGGCCTATTCCACCTAAGGCCTCCACCAAGCTCTGGCCTACCCTCACGTGTCTGAAGGATGCACTGTGGTCCTCCCGAAACCTGCTGGTAGTGAAACAATTAGAGACCACCCCCCCCAGGCAGTGGCCATGGTAGCCACGGAGGCCCTGGGGTGGTATGGAAAAAAGGGGGCCTCGACCCCAGGCGAAGGGACCCCCACAACACCCTATGTCCCGGTGGCCACGGCCTGAAAGCGCTACGGCGCCCAGGGCTATGCGCCTCGGGGAGGGATCTCCTCTGGGCCCCGATGGACAGGATGGTAATTGATTCGGAGGAGCAGGAGGAGGTGAGTTTGACAAGGACTCACTCCATTCCTGTACAAAGGACCAAAGACAGCATTTTAACCTCTCTGGGATATTCAGGACAGTAGCGACCCACCCCGCCAACAGCCAGTGAAAGTGCAGGGTGCCAAATTCACAATAACAAAAATCTCATAATTAAAATTCCTCAAGCATACAAGTATTTCACACCATTTTAAAGATATAATTCTCATTAATCCAGCCACAGTGTCTTATTTCAAAAAGGCTTTACAGCGAATGCACCACAAACGATTATGTTAGGTCACCACCAAGTCACAGAAAAACACCAAAGGGAGGAGTCACAAAAAGCAGAAATATAGACAAAATTAATCACTAACCTTTGATGATCTTCATCAGATGACACTCATAGGAATTCATGTTACACAATACATGTATGTTTTGTTTGATAAAGTGCATATTTCTATCAAAAAATCTCATTTTACATTTGCGTGTTATGTTCAGTAGTTCCAAAACATGCAGTGATTTTGCAGAGAGCCACATCAATTCACAGAAATACTCATAATAAACATTGATAAAAGATACAACTATTATACATGGAACTTCAGATAAACTTCTCCTTAATGCAACCACTGTGTCCGATTTAAAAAAAAAAACGGAAAAAGCACACCATGCAATAATCTGAGTACGGCGCTCAGAGCCCAAACCAGCCAAAGAAATATCCGCCATGTTGGGTAGTCAACATTAGTCAGAAATAGCATTATAAATATCCACTTACCTCTGATGATCTGATGATATTCATCAAAATGCACTCCGAGGAATCCCAGTTCCACAATATGTTTGATTTATGCGATATTGTCCATCATTTATGTCAAAGTAGCTACTTTTGTTAGCGCGTTTTGTAAACAAATCCAAAGTCATGAAGGGAGTTCACTAGGAGCAGACAAAATGTCAAAAAGTTCCGTTACAGTCCGTAGAAACATGTCAAACGATGTATAGAATCAATCTTTAGGATGTTTTTAACATAAATCTTCGATAATGTTCCAACCAGAGAATTCCTTTGTCTGTAGAAAAGCAATGGAACGCGAGCTAACTCTCATGACCGCTGTTGACATCTAGTGGAAGCCTTAGGAAGTGCAACATGACCAATATCCCACTGCATCTTCAATAGGGAATGAGTTGAAATTCGACCAACCTCAGATTTCCCACTTCCTGGTTGGATTTTTTCTCAGGTTTTCGCCTGAGTTCTGTTATACTCACAGACATCATTCAAACAGTTTTAGAAACTTCAGAGTGTTTTCTATCCAAATATACTAATTATATGCATATTCTAGCTTTAACCAGTTGCGACGAGCAAACCCGTATCCGGGAGTGTAATCATAGTGCATTAGCATAACGCAACTTTTCCTTTTCATGCATATCGCAAATGAAATGAAATAAATATATTCAAAGACAAGCTTAGCCTTTTGTTAACAACACTGTCATCTCAGATGTTCAAAATATGCGTTACAGCCAACGCTAGACAAGCATTTGTGTAAGTTTATCATGGCATAATGCTATGCTAGGCTCTGCTAGCAGCAGGCAACATTTTCACGAAAATAAGAAAAGCAACCAAATTAAATAATTTACCTTTGAGAACTTCAGATGCTTTCACTCAGGAGACTCCCAGTTAGATCGCTTTGTTCCTTTTTTCCAAAAAATATTATTTTTGTAGGTGAAAAAGCTCCCGTTTGTTCACCATGCTTGGCTGAGAAATCGACCAAAAAATGCTACAACTATAACGCCAAACTTTTTTCAAAATTAGCTACATAATATCGACAGAAACACGGCAAACAATGTTTAGGATCCATCCTCAATGTGTTCTTAACAAATATATTCAATAATATATCTGTCGAGGCAGTTGGTTTCTCAAGAAGCCATTCTTCAAGGGAAATGCCTAAAAAGACGTCACGATGCTGTAGACACCTTGTGGAAAACGTGGAAAATGTAAGCTCATTCGTAGCTCATTCACAGCCATATAAGGAGTCATTGGCACGAGGCAGTTTCAAAAAATGCGGCACTTCCTGGTTGGATTTTTATCTGGGTTTCGCCTGTAACATCAGTTCTGTGGCACTCACAGACAATATCTTTGCAGTTTAGGAAACGTCAGTGTCTTCTTTCCAAAGCTGTCAATTATATGCATAGTCCAAAAATTAAAATAGCGCCCCCCAAATCCAACTGGTTAATGGCTGAGTAGCAGGCAGTTTACTCTGGGCACCTTATTCATCCAAGTTAGTCAATACTGCCCCCCAGTCACCAAGAAGTTATCAAAGTTACTTTTTAACATGTTTTTCATGTCTTAAAAATGTTTAACCTTTGTTAAATCATTTGTACACATTTTAAATGGCTTTAACATAATTTGATGTTTTTTTTACAAGAATAGGTACTTTTATTCATGGTTGTTTCTATTGTTTTTAACAACATGTACTTTTAACAAATGAAAATGTAATATTCAAATGCTGTGTCTTATGTTTTTTTGACGTCTTTATGTGTATAAAATTACGTGCAAAGATGTATGCACTGTTTTAAAGGAAATGCGACAATAAACCGTTTCCAAGAGAAACAAAGTGTGTCCAGTGCATAAGCTTGCTATAGGCGAGCCCTTAACGGTTTGGCGTAATGTGGCCCATCCTGCTCTTCTGAATTGGCACCGCGACCTGTCCTGGATGGTCGCCCACGAAAGGTCACCATTATGCACTCCAGGGGCATGGCGAGGATATCCGCGTGCCCCCGACCCGCCTGTAGCCAAGACAAGTTGGTGAGGCACTTGGTCTGGGAGTGCAGAGCTGCCAGGGACCTGTGGAAAGAAGCAGGCCCCCTGATCTTTCCGTGTCTGCCAGCAGGGAAGGACCTAAAGCCCCAGCTTGTGCTGTATGGGGTGGCCTTCACCAAGCTCTGGCCCACCCTCGCGTGTCTGAAGGAAGCACTGTGGTCCTCCCGCAACCTGCTGGTAGTGAAACGAGTAGAGACCACCCCCCAGGCAGTGGCCAGGGTAGCCAGCCCTGAGGTGGTACAGTAGAAATGGGTCCTCGACCCCAGGCGAAGTGTCCCCCACCACACCCAAGGTCCCGGCGGCCATGGCCTGACAGTGCTGTGGCTCCTAGGGAGATGCGCCTAGGGGAGGGATCTCCTCTGGGCCCCGAAGGAAGTGACGGTAATTTATTCAGAGGAGCAGGAGGAGGCGAGTTTGTTGTTTTATGCCGTTTTTGGGTACTGTATAAACGATGTAAACAGGAAAATTATCAATAAAAACTTTCACAAAAGAAAAAAAAATCATATCAGTGGTTACTATACTAATATCAACCTACGCACAGGCGCTTGAGTGACTCAATTTGTATAAACCAAACTAAATTACAAAATTGTCAATGCTCAACTGTGAAGAGTTGACAATACAACAGAACAGCTTAACTGGAATTACATTTACTCTCACGGGTTGCCAAAAATAACAATCTGAAAGCCATGCCCCTACTAAGCCACAACTCCTGTCTTCTGATCTGACCCAACTGGCTGTGTCAAAAATAACACAACGTGTGTTCTGTCAATTATTTACCCAGCATTTTTGAGAGGGCAGCTGTGTGTGGATATAGCTAACTGTTTCTGCTCGCTCTCGCTTTCTCTCTCTCTGGGATGTTCACCTACATTATGTGTCCCGTATATTCAGAGACCCTATTTCCAGCCATGAGCCACCCTCGATCCCACCAGGGAGGATAGACAGGAGATTATCGTTTCACAGCAGCAGCTAAAGCAGAAGCCATCTCTTCTGATGTAATTGTCTATCTGGGCAGCAGGTTACAGAAACAAAGGACACTTGGAGAGCCAATATTGCTGTCATTTTCTTTTGGGAAATTAAGTAATAATAATACATGAGTAAAAACTATAACAATGAGTCTAGGATTCCTTATTGGATCTGTCCTGATGTCAATCATTATCCTGAGGAAAACCATAAACCTGGAGACCTGAATACCTCATCTGATGACATCATAGGCATCACCTTCATGAGACCCTGAGCTCCGCTCTATAACCATACCAACCAGAACACGGTGACCCAAACAGGTCAGGCACACGGGACTAATACTGCGTTAAAAAAAACTCACTTCCAACATTAGTGCGGGGGGGGGGGGGACGACTAACTCCAACTGGACAAAATAGCTTTGGGCAGTCATCCAACCTGGAATTCCAACTCTTCAACTCGGCCTCTAGAGCTCAGACTTTCCGACCTGAACATCACTTGGGTCATGGTATGACCTCATATTTTTCAGAGTTCCCAGTTGTCTGGAACTCACCATGTCACACAGCAACCATGGCGACAGCAACCAGACAGCATGCCACACGCAGCAGGCGAGCGGGGCTGGTGAAATCAGGTCCCTGTCCTCAATCCGGAAGCAACATGTTTAACGACATTATAATTGAATCTGAGAAGATCCCAACTACATGTGGAAGCATGGCACACATCAATGTTACTGTAACTGCACTATATGGCATCACTATACATTGAAGAGGACAGTTGCTAGAAAGTCAACAGGCTATTTCTTGCACCAGTGTTTTACAGCATGTGGCAGGGATAAGGTAGTATGGTGAAACCAGACTGAACACTGCACCCATTCATTTAAGTTTAACCAGGCTAGAGACAAGAAGCCTGAACGGGAGTGCCAGAGCTAGCATTGTGACCCATTGTCTTGTAAGCCTTAGCCTCCGACCAGCCCTGGACTACTCTAGAAACTCATAGTATCCGTGGGCTTCACAAGTAGTGCTAAAATGATCAGATTCATCGTAGAGTTGAATGCTGTGTGCTCTACTGGCCCCATTCCATCACGAATTGGGGCCACAAAAGTCCCAGCTAGCCCAGGGCTCTCACATTCCATTCATGTTGAACCACAACTCCAGGCGGACACAGCAGGCAAGCTCTATGGACACTATGTTCCCATGGTAACATCACTCACATGTTTCAGTGCTCATGAAACTCGGGAAGCAATGTGAGTCAGCAGGGTAACTAATGGTACTCTCACCTTCTTCAGTCACAGAAATAGGAAATAGAACTCCGATAGAAATATTGCTCATGTCTCCCATTCTCCATCCTGACCTCGTCCCCGCATTGTACAGTTTATGTAAATTGGGGAGTGTGCATGAGAGAAGGGGTGTGCATTTCTATCCTATAGGAAGGAGGCGGTGAGAGAGAGTGGTTGGAAGAGACCGCCCTGTCGGTCTACTACTCCACCTCTTTCTCTCACTCTTTCCCCTCCCTCCATCCCTCCCCACACAGGCACAGATAAGGTTCTCCTATAGTTCCTCCAGAGCCTATCGTGTAATAGCAGAAACATATTCTCTCTCTCTCTCTCTCTCTCTCTCTCTCTCTCTCTCACTCACTCTGCTTCTGCTGCTGACATAATGCTCACAGGCTCAGCGGTCCACAGGGAGGGTGGGGGAACCATGGTGAACTGAAAAAGTTCTATTAATGAACTTTCTTTCTTTTCTTTGCTCCTTCTCTTTTTCCCCTAATACTTCCAGTTCCCTCTCCCGTTTTACTGTTGGTAGAGTTCTTTGCCTGATTCTACTTCTCTTCTCTCTGTCACCCTCCTTCTCCCCCCCCCTCTCTACCAATATCTCACTGTTTCTCTGTCTTCCTACTTACCATTTTTATCTGCACTCTCATTTTCTCACTTTTTCCTCTACTATCATTTCTCTCTGCTGCGTGTTGTCAGTGGTGTTAAAACAAGTACTTGTCTGGATAGCAGCTCTGTATTGCAGCTCCAACATGTTTTTAACAAAAGTACCTGACAGCTGCACATTTGTCTTGGCATCCACTTTTGAAAGAATTCCATCCCACCCCTCTGCATCACTCGCTTCTCTGCCTCTCGTTCTCGCTCCCTCACGTTCCAATTATCTCTCGCACTCAGCCTTTTCTCCCTCTCTCTCCTTTCTCTCTATTTCGCTCTCTCTCTCATTATCTCTCCCATTCTAACTATCACTCACTCACTTTTTTACTACTTTCTCAGCTATCTCCCTCCCACCTCTTTTCTCTCTTTCTCGACCCCTCCTCTTCTTATTCCCTTTATTCTTTGCCCCTTCTCACTTTTCTCTTTATTTCCCCATTTCCTATCTCAAATAGCTAATTTTCTCTCTCTACCACCCTTGTCTCCCTTGCTCTCTGTTCTTCTCGCTCTCCTTTCTTACCAGCAGGTTGATTTATTGTCATGAATCTAGCCCTGGAGGCAGAACTGAGTGATTCCTGCTTGATTGGCCAGCTGCAAAGTCAAAATCGGCTATATTGTAAAATTAACCACTTCAACGTAAAGTCCCCTGTTTAGGGAGCTGTGTGGTTCTGGTACTGGTTCTGACTGACATTTTTGCTTATAAATCGATTTGTGGACACCATATATCAAAATGGCTTGCATTGAGCAGTAGCCCTGATTCTCACAGACACAAGAGTGAAATGTATGAAGCAGGATGTGAAATCTGACACCACTTGAAGCTGGAATGTTGCTCCTACCATTTCATTCGCTCTTCCGACTGTCCATCAATTCCTGGCTGAAACCTACTTCACAGCCACTAACAATGCCTGGAATCCTTACATCATAATGCAGCAGGAGAGAGTGGTTTCGTCCTTGTAGCACATTCAGAGATCGATTTAAAGCCAGTAATCTAAAATAATTCATAGATTTTCAAGCACTTTCTGTTTGTCATAGATTGACAATATTAATATGTGAGTGAGTTCCTAAAGAGTTCAGAATGCCAAGCTATAGCTCTGTGAGACGTTTACAGCGATGGAGGCAGACAGACATTTTGATCCAGATAGACTTTTAGAAAATATGCCCATTTTCTCCAACACAAATATGTATTTTACAGTCATAAGGAAGGTGAAATCTTATAGTTAGTCATTTTATACATTGATTATACTATATTTCGAAAAATGCAAGCCAATTGAAGCCTCATTCATATAGTTTTGTTTAATAGGAAATACATCATAAATATTTCATATTTTCCTATTTGTATCATCTTTGTACTGTGTACCTGAGCTTGAGTCCTCAAAAGTGACTATACCTCAGCAACAATTTTCTTTTCCAGAAAGGTGAGTTTTTAACCTTTCTTGGAGTATGCAGCATTACTAGTAATTGTTTAAGGCCCTCTCATGATAAATATTTACTTTTGGGGATTACGTAGATTACATTTTCAATTACATTTTGTTACATTCAAGAGGATTTAATGAAAACAAAAATGTGCCTTTTTGTCTTAATTTAAGGTTAGAGTTAGGCGTTAGGGAAAGAAAGCAATTTACTGGGGGTGGTCCAAAATAGGGGAGGGCTGTTAAATTTATTTTCTTGCTTTGGGGAGGGTTGTGTGTTTTTTTATTGGGCACAGGGAAGGAAGTGTGTTTTTTCCCCCTGGTTTACATTCGCTCTTTTGCAGATGTTACTATATAAATTCTTTCATCCTAGCCAAATAACCTCATGTGCCTCCCCTATATCAAGGTGTTTTAATACTTCCCTTATGCACTGTGCTTTTCCGTGTGCTATATTTTACTATATACCACAGGTCAGTGTAGGCTACCAGTCTAACGGTCCATCCTGCCCTCTATCCACCATTCACAGTGACAATAGTGGTAGGTGGATGGTTTGTCCAGATCTGCAATAGACTAACGAGGAATAATACCACACATAAAAACATTACAAGCTGCATCAGTTTTTAACATGAATCGACAAGACCAAATAGGAATAGTTCAAAGGCCAGGTGCATCGTTATACATGAAAGAGCAGTGAAGACATGAGACACACAGCTCAAAAAATCTCCCCTATTGATCTTGTTTGGGGACAATACAATTATAATACCTAGACTAGCCTACAACACCACAATGTAATGCATATTTACATGATTGTTTTCAAGTGAATACAACATTCTAGTTAGCTAGCACTACATTGCATAAAGTGTGGTGAAAGGTTGACTCAGAGAGAGAAAGAGAATAGTTCAACAGTGTTGAACAAATACATTTCTTACAGAATTAAGAAGAAGCAAGAGAGAGAGAAAGAGAGAGCTGCCTAGATTACATAGCTAACATTGAATTCGGCTAGCTAGTTTAGCCTACTCAAACAGAGAAGGATGCTATATTAGCTAGCTGGCTATGGCTATGCAACACTGGAACTATTTCAAGTCAAGATAAGCATTTGGTTTTATTCATTTATTGCCACCGAGGCCCGCGTGTGTAACTGCGAAACTGTTGTGAGCTGAAGTCCACAAGCGAAGGGAAAAGATGAGAGGAGGAGAGCACCTAAATAGATCCAAGAAGGAATTATAATAAAACCTGTTTGGGATAGGGGGCAGCATTTTCACTTTTGGATGAATAGCGTGCCCAGAGTGAACTGCCTCCTACTCTGTCCCAGATGATAATATATGCATATTATTATTATTATTGGATAGAAAACACTCTAGTTTCTAAAACTGTTTGAATGATGTCTGTGAGTATAACAGAACGCATGTGGCAGGCAAAAACCTGAGAAAAATCCAACCAGGAAGTGGGAAATCTGAGGTTTGTAGTTTTTCAAAGCTTGGCCTAGCAAATACACAGTATTTATGGGGTCAAGTTGTACTTCTTAAGGCTTCCACTAGATGTCAACCGTCTTTAGAAACTTGTTTCATGCTTCTCCTATAAAGGAGGGGGGAATGGGAGCTGAATGAGTCATGGGTCTGGCAGAGTGTCTCAGGCTCGTGACGCGCGGTCCAGACAGAGTTAGCTCTCGTTCCAGTACTTTTCTACAGACAATGGAATTCTCCGGTTGGAACCTTATTGATGATTTATGTTAAAACCATCCTAAAGATTGATTCCATACATCGTTTGGCATGTTTCTACGACCTGTAACATAACATTTTGAGTTTTTGTCTGGACGTAGTGCTCGCGCCTCAGGAAGTTGGATTACTGGGCTGAACACGCTAACAACAAGTGGCTATTTGGACATAAATGATGGACTTTATGGAACATTATGGAACAAATCAGTAATTTATTGTCGAACTGGGATTCCTGGGAGTGCATTCTGATGAAGATCATCAAAGGTAAGTGAATATTTACAATGTTATTTCTAACTTCTGTTGACTCCAACATGGCGGATATTTCTTTGGCTGGATTGGGCTCTGAGCGCTGTACTCAGATTATGCTTTTTCCGTAAAGTTTTTGTTGAAATCTGACACAGCGTTTGCATTAAGGAGAAGTATATCTTTAATTATGTGAATAACACTTGTATCTTATATCAATGTTTATTATGAGTATTTCTGCAAAATCACTGGATGTTTTGGAATCAAAACATTACTGCATGTAACGCGCCAATGTAAACTGAGATTTTTGGATATGAATATGCACATTATCACAATTTTTGTGACTCCTATCTTTGGCTGGAAAAATGGCTTCTTTTTTTTTGACTTGGCTCTGACCTAACATAATCATATGTTGTGCTTTCGCTGTAAAGCCTTTTTGAAATCGGACACGATGGGTAGATTAAAAAGAAGTGTAACTTTCATTTCCTGTATTGGACTTGTTAATGTGTGAAAGTTACATATTTCCCAAAAATATTTTTGAATTTCTCACACTGCCTTTTCAGCAGAATGTTGTCGAGGGGTTCCGCTAGCGGAACGCCTGCCCGAGAAAGGTTAACAAAGAGCTGTTTGTATGTGGCTGCTATGAAAGTGAACATTCATTTTTTTTCATTTTTGTTTGCATGTGATAAGGGGTGTATTCTGGGAAAATGCGCCAAGGTTTTCCTTAGCCCTTAGCTGTTAAAAAATAAAAAAGTCAATAAATGAAATTGCAGCAGGTCAAATTGTCCAGAAGAGGCTGTCTATCATAGCCTACACCCAGAATTCACGCATCAGCTCCATTCTCTCACACCTTGCGTGCCTGCTGCTGAGGAGAGAGAGCAAGAGGAGACTTGGCCTAGGCTACTGCTGATTGTGAAGATGGAGACCTTTTTCATTGAAGTAAAACAAACATTAGAAGAAAAAGAGCATGCCCATAGCGAAAAGCCTACAGGGGGAATTTTTAAATATTGAAGTGGACTAAGATGAGAAGGCTACTGTGCTATTCCCTATTCAGGTAGGATGACATTTTGGAACTTACATTTATTCATAATTATTTGTATTTTGTTTATTATTATTATTGGAAATCATTGTTATTATTGTAATCCTATGTATTAATCGAAACCAGTTCTTTAAATATGCAAAACCTGTTTTGTGTAATTCTGTTGAGACATTTTTCATTGGCTAAATTAAATAAATCTGTCTTTTTAATTGTGTGCTCCATATTCAGTTTAATGCAGTGTATAAGTTGGTCTGTTGTAAAATAAATGACAACCTATTTCCGTCATTTCTTGAGTATGATAGGTACTTGCCTTTGTTGGTAATTGCTGCAAAATTGCATGGCTCAAAACTTTTGTGAAAGTTTTAACCAATTCAAAAGTGTTTTCATTCATTTTGTTGAGCCATTTTCTTTGGCCAAATTAAGTTCCAACTGTAATGCTGTGTAATTGCCGCAATATAATAGCCTGCTCATATTTTCCTAATAAAGGGCTTAAATTACCTTTTATATTATCCTAATAATGTTTAGAAACTTTTGTGAAGGTTTGGTGTGGCTTTTATTCAGCTTAAGCTACTGCAAGCCAAAAATATGAAAGCACCGCTGCTCCAACTGACTTGAGAAAGAATGTTTCAGGCCTACCAGATTTACTCCTATAATCTAACATATATATAGTACTTCTCTCTATACAAAATATGCAGATTGAAAATGTATGAATTCGCCTACTTCTGTACATCTATATGTATAGCATATGCAGTAGCCATCTGACATTAAGAAATGCTTGTCGGTGTTGTAGAATGCTGCCGGCATATCTCTCTCTCTCTCTCTCTCTCTCTCTCTCTCTCCATCTTTATCTTTCTGGAGCTAGGCCTAAGCTTCTCTTCCTTTATATAGGCTAATTATTTTAATATTATCATATAGTGGACAACTAAGCCTATAGGCAGATGCATGCAATACCTTGATGCATTTAGTGCTCAAATCTCTGACAGATGAACCATTAGGTAGACAATTACTGTTATAGGAAAGTAGCCTAAAACCAAAATAAAAACACTTGCTATGAAGTTGTGTATGTGGTACACATCGAAACACAAGGAATAGTGTTTTGTAATTTGTCATAGGCTGTTTTTAAGGACACGTAAATGCGGCTCATTTGGCCAATTTCCCTTAATTGATGGCGCTGGCTCAGACAAGTTGGATCTGAATGCATATGGATGTCGGGTAAATTTCTAAAATGTCTGGCAAATTAAAAAAAATCCTGGTCATGTTGTTCGGTGCCAAATTGTCCTAAAGGATACCCTGAAATGTGCATTTTGTTTTTATGCAGATTTTGCAATATTAGCATGAACATCTGTCGCCAATTCGACAGAAGGCTATAGACACCCTAAAGACTGTGCACTTGATTATGCCTGCACATCATGTTTCACCGGTAGACTAGGGTTGAACATTTTCCAGGTATTTTACAAAATGGTCCTTCCTGAGAATAATCACTTTTCTCCCGGGCAACCCAGTATTTCCCACCCAAACCGGTTTCATTCTGTAGCATATAAAGCATATTAATATGTCTGGATTAGATTAAAGCTTGGATAGGCATGATCATTTAAGACGGATTCTACCTAAGCCTGATTAGACATACAGAATATGCAGAAATGTTATGAGCCAAGCCCAAATAAGCCAAAATGATTGTGCCATTATCCTATCCTATACTGTACCCTACCCTATATGATGTACAGTGCATTTGGAAAGTATTCAGACCTCTTGACTTTTTCTACATTTTGTTACATTAGAGCCTTATTCTAAAATTGATTAAATATTTAAATGTTGTTGTTAACCTGCACACAATACCCCATTATGACGAAGCAAAAAACATTTTTTTTTAAATTATCCTAATGTATTAAACATTCAGAACCCTTACTATGAGACTCGAAATTGAGCTCAGGTGCATCCTGTTTCCACTGATCCTCCTTGAGATTTTTCTACAACATGATTACCTGTGGTAAATTAAATTGATTAGACAGGATTTGGAAAGGCACACACCTGTTTATATAAGGTCCCACAGTTGACCGTGCATGTCAGAGCAAAAACCAAGCCCTGAGGTCGAAGGAATTGTCTGCAGAGTTCAAAGACATAATTGTGTCAAGGCACAGATCTGGGGAAGGGTACCAAAACATTTCTGCAGCATTGAAGGTCCCCAAGAACACAGTGGCCTTAACTGGAACCACCAAGACTCTTCCTAGAGCTGGCCAGCCGGCCAAACTGCGCAATCGGGGGAGAAGGGCCTTCGTCAGGGAGGTGACCAAGAACCTGATGGTCACTCACTGACAGAGCTCCAGAGTTTCTCTGTGCAAATGGGAGAACCTTACAGAAGGACCACCATCTCTGTAGCACTCCACCAATCAGGCCTTTATGGTAGAGTGGCCAGACGAAAGCCACTCCTCAGTAAAAGGCACATTACAGCCCACTTGGCGTTTTCCAAAAGTCACCTAAAGACTCTCAGACCCTGAGAAACAACCGTCTCTGGTCTGATTGAACTCTTTGATCTGAATGCCAAGCTTTAATTCTGGAGGAAACCTGGCGCCATCCCTACGGTGAAGCATGGTGGTGGCAGCATCATCCTGTGGGGATGTTCTTCAGCAGCAGGGACTGGGAGACTAGTCAGGATTGCGGTATAGATGAACGGAGCAAAGTACAGAAAGATCCTTGATGAAAACCTGCTCCAGAGCGCTTAGGACCTCAGACTGGGGCCAAGGTTCAGCTTCCAACGACCCTAAGCACACAGCCAAGACAACGCAGGAGTGGCTTCGGGACAAGTCTCTGAATGTCCTTGAGTGACTCAGCCAGAGCCTGGACTTGAACCAGATCGAACATCTCTGGAGAGACCTGAAAATAACTGTGCTCCTCAGACTGGGAGGCTTCCCATCCAAGCTGACAGAGCGGATCTGAGAAGATCTGCTGAGAAGAATGGTAAAAACTCCCCAAATACAGGTGTTGCAAGCTTGTAGCGTCATATCCAAGAAGACTCAAGGCTGTAATCGCTGCCAAAGGTGCTTCAACAAAGTACTGAGTAAAGGTCTGAATACTTATGTATATGTGATATTTCAGTTTTTCATTTCTTCATAAATGTGCAAACATTTATAAAAAAAGTTTTTGCTGTATCATTATTGTATATTGTGTGTAGATTTACGAGGGAAAAAATCAATTTAATACATTTTAGATTAAGGCTGTAACGTAACAAAATGTGGAAAAAGTCAAGGGGTAGAATACATTCCGAATGCACTGTAGGCTATCGCAGATTACCCACAACAGAAAAACATATGAGCCCATATGATGAACATTGCATTCAGAAAGTATTCAACCCCCTTGATTTTTTCCCCACATTTTGTTGTTACAGCCTGTATGTAAAATTGAGGGGGTCACTGGCCTACACATAATACTCCATAATGTCAAAGTTAAATTATTATTCTAAAAAAAAAAAAAAATTAAAAGAAAAGTTGAAATGTCTTGAGTCAACGGGAATTCAACCCCTTTGTTAAAGCAAGCCTAAATAAGTTCAGGCGTATACATTTGCTTAATAGCAAGTCACTTAATTCGTTGCATGGACCCACTCTGTGTGCAATATAAGCATTTTACATGATTTTGAATGACTACCTCATAGCTCTACCGACACATGCAATTATCTGTAAGGTCCCTCAGTCGAGCAGTGAATTTAAAAAAAGGTTCAACCACAAAGACCAGGGAGGTTTTCCACTGCCTTGCAAAGAAGGGCACCTATTGGTAGATAGGTAAAAAGGAAGCAGGCATTTCATATCCATTTGAGAATGGTGAAGTTATTAATTACACTTTGGATGGTGTCACAACAAAGGTACAGGTGTCCTTCCTAACTCTGTTGCCGGAGAGGAAGGAAACCGCTCAGGGATTTCACAATAAAGCCAATTGTTACTTTTTTTGAAACTGAGTTTAATGACTGTGATTGGGAAAAATATTGAACATTTAAGTTACTCCACAATACTAACCTAATTGACAGAGTGAAAAGAAGGAAGCCTGTACAGAACAAAAACATTCCAGAACATGCATCCTGTTTGCAACAAGGCACCAAAGTAAAACTGCAAATAGTGTGCTAAAGATATTAACTTTTTTTCCTGAATACAAAGTGCTATGTTTGGGGAAAATCCAATACAACACATTACTGAGTACCACACTCCATATTTTCAAGCATAGTGATGGCTGCATCATGTTATGGGTATGCTTGTAATCATTAAGGACTGGGGAGTTTTTCAGGATAAAAAAGACATGGAATGGAGCTAAGCACAGGCAAAATCCTAGACTAAAACCTGGTTCAGTCTACTACACTGGAGCTGGTTACCAAGAAGACAGTGAAAGTTCGTGAGTGGCCGAGTTACAGTTTTGAAAATCTATGGCAATACCTGAAAATGGTTTTCTTGCAATGATCAACAACCAATTTGACAAATCTTGAATAATTATTTTAAGAATAAATGGGCAAATGGCAAGTGTCTTCACTGACATTTTCAATCTCTTCCTGTCTGAGTCTGTAATACCAACATGTTTCAAGCAGACCACCATAGTCAAGCAGACCACCATAGACCCTGTGACCAAGAACATCAAGGCAACCTTCCTAAATGACTACCGACCTGTAGCACTCACGTCTGTAGCATTGAAATGCTTTGAAAGGCTGGTCATGGCTCACATCAACACCATTATTCCTGAAACCCTAACTCACTCCAATTTGCATACCGCACCAACAGATCCACAGATGATGCAGTCTCTATTGCACTCCACACTGCCCTTTCCCACCTGGACAAAAGGAACACCTATGTGAGAATGCTGTTCATTGACGACAGCTCAGCTCACCATAGTGCACTCAAAGCTCATCAATAAGCTAAGGATCCTGGGACTAAGCACCTCCCTATGCAACTGGATCCTGGACTTCCTGAGGTGCCACCGCCAGGTGGTAAGGGTAGGTAGCAACCTATCCGCTGATCTGATCCTAAACACGGGGGCCCCTCAGGGGTGCGTGCTCAGTCCCCTCCTGTACTCCCTGTTCACTCATATGACTGCATGGCCAGGCACGACTCTAACAGCATCATTAAGTTTGCCGATGACACAACAGTGGTAGGATTGAACACCGACAACGATGAGATCAGGAGGTCAGAGACCTGACCATGCGGTGCAAGGACAAAAACCTCTCCCTCAACGTGATCAATACAAAGGAAATTGTGGACTACAGGAAAAGGAGGCCCGAGCATGCCCCCATTCTCATCGACGGGGCTGTAGTGGTGCAGGTTGAGAGCTTCAAGTCCCTTGGTGTCCACATCAACAACAAACTAACATGGTCCAAGCACACCAAGACAGTTGTGAAGAGAGCACGACAAAACCTATTCCCCCTCAGGAGACTGAAAAGATTTGTCATGGGTCCTCAGATCCTGAAAAGGTTTTACAGCTGCACCATCGAGAGCATCCTGATGGGTTGCATCACTGCCTGGTATGGCAACTGCTCAGCCTCTGACCGCAAGGCTCTACAGGGGAAGTGCGTACGGCCCAGTGCATCACCGGGTCCAAACTTCCTGCCATCCAGGACCTCTATACCAGGAGGTGTCAGAGGAAGGCCCTAAAAAGTGTCAAAGACGCCAGACACCCTATTCATAGACTGTTCTCTCTGCTGCCGCACGACAAAGCGGTACCGGAGCGCCTAGACTTGGCGCTCCGGTACCGCTTGCCATGCGGCAGCAGAGAGGTTTCTAGACAGCTTCTACTCCCAAGCCATAAGACTCCTGAACAGCTAATCAATGGCTACACAGACAATTTGCATTGCCCCCCCCCCTTCTACTCTCTGTTATTATCTATACATATTCACTTTAATAACTCTACCCAAATGTACATATTACCTCAATTTCCTCGATGCCCCGGCACATTGACTCTGTACTGGTACCCCCTGTATAAAGCCCCGCTATTGTTATTTACTGCTGCTCTTTAATTATTTGTTAATCTTATCTCTTACTTTTTTTTAGGTATTTTCTTCCAACTGCATTGTTGGTTAAGGGCTTGTAAGTAAGCATTTCACTGTAAGGTCTATACCTGTTCTATTCGGCACATGTGGCAAATACAATTTGATGTGATTTGATTTGACTTGAAATGTTGCCCAATTAAGGTGTGGAAAGCTCTTAGAGACTTGCCCATAAAGACTAAAAGCTGTAATCACTGCCAAATGTGCTTCTACAAAGTATTGACCCAATGGTGTGGATGCTTATGTACAGTGCATTTGGAAAGTATTCAGACCCCTTGACTTTTCCACATTTTGTTATGTTACAGTCTTATTCGAAAATGGATTAAACAAAAACATGTCCCTCATCAATTTACACATAACAGCCCATTTTTGCAAGATCCATGACAGTAAATGTCAGCCTTCTTCTGGTTGGTTATAAATCCTTTCTATTTTACATTGAAGTCGAAAAATATAATTCACAATAAGCGTCCAATTTTCCGCTGCTTAGTGCGCTGACGGTGTGGTTTGGCCAAAGCCAATCTCAAGGTAGGTAGCATCCAGAGAAAGCGAGAGAAACAGAGAGAGATGTTTAACAACATCTAGAGAGAGAGAGAGTGAAGGAGAGATTTTTCAACTTAATGGAATAACCATACAATTACTACAAGCGGCATTTTTGTCAAGGCCGTAGCCTTAACACCTTGGAACGCAAAAACAAATATTTTAAAGAACATTTCCTTTGATGTTCTGTCTCATGGGTGTAGTTTGGGGAAGTGGGGGCAGAGGAGGAGGGGGAGATGGCTTGGGGAAGGCAATGGGAGGCGGAGGATTAGGGAAGAGAAGAAAGAGGGGAGGATGTCTCTGGAGTTTGGGATGAGTAGCGCCAGACAGCTGCTATGAGGGAGGGAGGATGGCGGGCAGGCAGAGAAGCAGGCAGGCAGAGATCCCCCGTGTCCATCCATGGGAAGTATAGAGAACAGTCTTCCTGGAAACAAGCAGCAATATTTCCTCTTAATGACTTTCTCTGAGTGAGGCTAAGTTGGGGGCCCCTTTGACAAGCTTCCAGCTCAGTGTTATCTATCTGTCAAACTATGTTCCAATCTAAGGGCCATAACTGAGCTCACCATCTCTGTGGTACACCCAACCACCATCTCTCGAGGTGGTAAAGAGACGCACACATCCATCAAGTTGGTGTTGGAACAGGGTGTTGATGAGGAAGGCAGAACAGGATTTGATGAACACAATAAGACCCTCGCACCAAACGGGTAAGGATACTAAAACATATACTTAGCAATGGTCACTTATCTCTATCTTCATTCCACTTCCACACAAAAGTGGGATGCCATAACTCATGGTTCAAAATTCAGACCAATGCAAGTGAGAAGTCTAAACTATAGCACACCACTGCATATGAAGGCATGCAATTGAAACGTTGTGCAGTCAGTGGTTGGAAAATCTCATCCTTTTATGGTTTCATATCTGAGGTCCAAACTAGTAATTATCTTTCCCTGTGGTCCTGACTCTCTGTCTGACCGCTCCAGTGGAAAAGCAGAACAGTGCAATAGCCTATGGAGGAGAAGAGAGAACGTGTGGGTTTGGTTTGGGTTTCTATTCAAACTGCTACTTTCCTGGTCTGAAATCATACAACACGGCTTTAAATCATGACTTAAATGGGCATGGAGGCGCTCTAGTCCATCTTTGAAGCTGTGATTACATTTTTGTCCGGATATAAATGCATCTTTAGTGTAGGTGGTGTGTTGGTTGTTTTGATTTGTGTCAACGCCTCTTGGTAGGTTACAATGAATTAAGGTGTCAGGTGATGTGACATTAAGTTTGATTTAGGAAGAGGGTACGTAAC
This sequence comes from Oncorhynchus masou masou, assembly GCF_036934945.1. NCBI lineage: Eukaryota > Metazoa > Chordata > Actinopteri > Salmoniformes > Salmonidae > Oncorhynchus > Oncorhynchus masou. Next base: position 33,573,740 of record NC_088219.1, read on the forward strand.
AGACGCGCACATCTACCGTCACTTAAAAAAGATAACCTTACAAAATCTCTCTCTCACATTTCACAAAATCATAGGCTGAAGATTCCATCAACATTTTTAGCTTTGATATGACATTAAATCTACAGCTGAACTTTCTCTCTGACTGCTCCTGCTGTCTTTTTGGTTACTTAAGTTTTGACACCAGGCTGTGGCCACAGTGAATGTTTGGATTCGTTGCTTCTTCTTTAGGATTTGGTTGGTGGATCAGATCCACAGATGACAAAATCTCAATCGCAATCCACACTGCCCTTTCCTACCTGGACAAAACGAACATCTATGTGAGAATGCTGTTCATGGACTACAGCTCAGCATTCAACACCATAGTGCCCACAAAGCTCATCACTAAGCTAAGGACCCTGGGACTAAACAACCTCCCTCTGCACCTGGATCCTGGACTTCCTGATGGGCTGACTCCAGGTGGCAAGGGTAGGCAACAACATGTCTGATCCTCAACACTGGGGCCCCTCAGGGGTGTGTGCTTAGTCCCCTCCTGTTTACCCATGATTGCGTGGCCAAATACGACTCCAACGCCATCATTAAGTTTGCTGACGACAAAACAATGGTAGGCCTGATTACCGACAATGATGAGACAGCCTATAGGGAGGAGGTCAGAGACCTGGCAGTGTTGTGCCAGGACAACAACCTCTCCCTCAACGTGATCAAGACAATGGAGCTGATTGTGGACTACAGGAAAAGGAGGGTCGAACACACCCCCTTCACATCGACGAGGCTGAAGTGGAGCAGGTCGAGCAATTCAAGTTCCTTGGTGTCCAACAAACTATCATGGTCCAAACACACCAAGACAGTCATGTAGAGGGCACAACAACACATTTCCCCCTTCAGGAGACTGAAAAGATTTGGCATGGGTCCCCAAATTCTCAAAAGGTTATACAGCTGCACCATCGAGAACATCCTGGCCGGTTGTAACACCGCCTGGTATGGCAACTGCTCGGCATCTGACCATAAAGGTGCTACAGAGGGTAGTGCGTACAGCCCAGTACACCACTGGGGCCAAACATCCTGCCACCAGGACTTATATACACTATGGGGTATCAGAGGAAAGCACCAAAAATGGTGAAAGACTCCAGTCACCCAAGTCATAGACTCTTCTCTCTGCTACCACATGGCAAGCAGTACCGGAGCAACAAGTCTAGAGATTACTTACTAGAGTAGCAGCAGTGTAAAATCAGATGGGGGAGTGTCAATGTAAATAGTCTGGTTGGCCATTTGATTAATTGTTCAGCAGTCTTGTGGCTTGTGGGTAGAAACTGTTAACCTGTTAACCTGTTAAAGGCTCCTTAAGAGGTTACCAGTTTCTACCCACAAGCCATAAAACTGTTGAACAATTAATCAAATGGCCCCCCAGAATATTTACATTGACACTCCCCCATTTGTTTTTACACTGCTGCTACTCTAGTAAATTATCTCTGCATAGTCACTTTACTCCTACATACATGCACAAATTACCTTGACTAACCTGCACCCCCGCACATTGACTCGGTACGATTACCCCTTGTATATAGCCTCGTTATTGTTTTTTTATTGTGTTACTTTTTATTCTTTTTTTAGTACAATTGGTAAATATTTTCTTAGCTCTTTCTTGAACTGCATTGTTGGTTAAGGGCTTGTAAGTAAGTATTTCCCAGTAAGGTTATTCTGCACGTGTGACAAAATAGTTTGATTTGATTTGGATCGAATCCAACTTTTAGGTGCATGCATCACCACATACTATACTGGTGTGTGACGCCATTCACGGCCTACCTACACTCCGTTCTTTTATACCATACTAGTCTAAGTTCTAATGTCACCTCTGCCCACATCTCAATAGACTCAACTCTAACCACTGTACTGGTGTGTGAGGCCATTCAAATGTAACCTCCATAGTCGTGAGAATTCATTTGGGGGGTAGGAACGCTGCAATATTTTTCTACCACAGGTGGGTGGGGAGGTATTTGCCAGATGTGGAGGTCCTGAGCTGGCGTGGTTACATGTGTTCGGCGATTGTGAGGCTGGTTGTACGTACTGCCAAATTCTCTTAAACAACGTTGAAGGCAACTTTTTGATAATTAATTAATTAAAATCTCTGGCAACAGCTTTGGTGGACATTCCTGCAATCAGCATGCCAATTGCACCCTCCCTCAAAACTTGAGACATCTGTTAAATTGCGCATTTAAAAAATGGCATTTTATTGTCCCCAGCACAAGGTGCACCTGTGTAATGATCATGCTGTTTAATCAGCTTCTTGATATGCACACCTGTCAGCTGGATGGATAATCTAGGCAAAGGAGAAATGCTCACTAACAATCAAATTTCAATCAAATATATTTATTAAGCCCTTTTTACATCAGCCGATGTCACAAAGTGCTGTACAGAAACCCAGCCTAAAACCCCAAACAGCAAGTAATGCAGATATAGAAGCATGGTGGCTAGGAAATACTTCCTAGAAAGGCTGGATCTTAGGAAGAAACCTAGAGAGGAACCAGGCTCTGAGGGGTGGCCAGTTCTCTTCTGGCTGTGCCGGGTGGAGATTATAACAGAACTTGGCCAAGATGTTCAAAAGTTCATAGATGACCAGCAGGGTGAAATAATAATAATCACAATGGTTGTAGAGTTTGCAAAAGGTCAGCACCTCAGGAGTAAATGTCAGTTGGCTTTTCATTCAGAGTTAGAGACAGCAGGTGCGGTAGAGAGAGAGTCCAAAACAGCAGGTCCGGGACAAGGTAGCACATCCAGTGAACAGGTCAGGGTTACATAGCCGCAGGCAGAACAGTTGAAACTGGAGCAGCAGCATGAACAGGTGGACTGGGGACCTGGGACATGGTCCTAGGGTTCATGTCCTCCGAGAGAAGAGAGAGAAAGAGAAATAGAGAAAGAGAGAGAGAATTAGAGGGAGCATACTTAAATTCACGCAGGACACCGGATAAGACAGGAAAATACTCCAGATGAACCAGACTGACCCTAGCCCCCTGACACATAAATAATTGCCGCATAAATACTGGACGCTGAGACAGGAGGCATCGGGAGACACTGTGGCCCCCGGACAGGGACTAACAGACAAGATACAACAGGGATGTAAACAAATTTGTGCACAGAATTTCAGAGAAATACGCTTTTCATGCACATGGAAAATGTCTGGGATCTTTCATTTCAGCTCATTAAACATGGGACCAACACTTTACATGTAGTGTTTATATTTTGTTCAGTATACAGTTTGGACGCAATTACTCATTCCAGGGTTTTTCTTTATTTTTACAATTTTCTACATTGTAAAATAATAGTGAAGACATCAAAACTAGGAAATTACACATATGGAATCATGTAATAACAAAAAATGTGTTAAATAAATATAAATATATTTTACATTTGAGATTCTTCAAAGTAGCCACACTTTGCCTTGATGACAGCTTTACACACTCTTGGCATTCTCTCAACCAGCTTCATGAGGTAGTCACCTGTAATGCATTTCAATTAACAGGTGTGACTTGTTAAAAGTTAATTTGTGGGAATTTCTTTCCTTCTTAATGCATTTGAGCCAAACAGTTGTGTTGTGACAGAAGATAGCCCTATTTGGTTAAAGACATAGTCCATATTATGGGAAGAACAGCTCAAATAAAGGAAACAACAGTCCATCATTTCTTGAAGACATGAAGGTTCGTCAATCTGTAAAATTCCAAGAACTTCAAGGTGCAGTCGCAAAAACCATAAAGTGCTATGATGAAACTGGCTCTCATGAGGACTGCCACAGGAAAGGAAGACCCGGAGTTACCTCTGCTGTAAAGGAATAAGTTCATTAGAGTTAACTGCACCTCAGATTGCGGCCTAAATAAATGCTTCACAGAGTTCAAGGACAAGACATAACTCTCAACATTAACTGCTCAGAGGAGACTGCTTGAATCAGGCCTTCATGGTCAAATTGCTGCAAAGAAACCACCACTAAAGGACACCAATAATAACAACATACTTGCTTGGGCCAAGAAACACGAACAATGGACATTAGACCAGTGGAAATCTGTCTTTTGTTCTGATGAGTCCAAATTTGAGATTTTTGGTTCCAACTGCCGTGTCTTTGTGAGACGCAGAGTAGGTGAACAGATGATCTCCGCATGTGTGGTTCCCATTTTGAAACATGGAGGAGGCGGTGTGAAAGTGTGGCGTTGCTTTGCTGGGGGCACGGTCCGTGATTTATTTAGAATTCAAGGCACACTTAACCAGCATGGCTACTACAGCATTATGCAGCGATACACCATCCCATCTGGTTTGCGCTTCGTGGGACTATCATTTGTTTTTCAACAGGACAATGACCCAACACACCTCCAGGCTGTGTAAGGGCTATTTGACCAAGAAGGAGAGTGGTGGAGTGCTGCAATAGATGACCTGGCCTCCATAATCACCCGACCTCAATCCAATTGAGATGGTTTGGGAGAAGTTGGACCACAGAGTGAAGGAAAAGCAGCCAACAAGCGCTCAACATATGTGGGTACTCCTTCAAAAAAAGGAAAAGCATTTCAGGTGAAGCTGGTTGACAGACTGCCAAGAATTTGCAAAGCTGTCATCAAGGCAAAGGGTGGCTACTTTGAAGAATCTAAAATCAAAAATATATTTTTGATTTGTTTGACACTTTTTGCGGGTATTAGATGATTCCATATGTGTTATTTCATAGTTTTGATGTCTTCACGATTATTCTACAATGTAGAAAATAGTGAAAAATAAAGAAAAAATCCTGAATGAGTAGGCGTGTCCAAACATTTGACTGGTACTGTACATTGTTGTATTTTCTTTATTAATCAGACGCTCTTATCACGCCATAGTGCTGTTAGACTTCTGATACAAATGCAGGGGGAAATGGGGGCCAGAAAATGGAATTGCTATTAAAATAAATGGTAAGGAAAAGTTTTTTGTATTTCCAAAATATAGTGTAATTCAAATGACAAAATACTCCGAAGTAATACAAATATGTATTTCAAATACATGTAACATAAATACTGCCCATCTCTGGGGAGGGAGATATCGATTATGAGAGAGAGACTGTTAGGATCTGAGAGGGAGATTGAGAGAGGGATAAAGGGGAAATGCAGAGAGGGAGGGATGGAGAGGGGCGACAGGGGTCCTCATCTCAACAGGGAGTTGCTCCTTGCTGGCTGTTGGCTATTAATCCGGGGAATTGTTTGAAGGTGGTAATTCCAAGGATAATTTAGCTATTTGATTTTGAATTTCACGATCCCTTGAGGTATCACCAAAATATATTGCAGGTCATGAACAGTCAAAATTATGTCTTTCATGAAATTGAATGACATTTGGATAAAACCAGATCAAAGCACAGTATGATGACCAATGTCTGGAAAATGACGGCTGCTTCTAAATTGAACAAGTTTGATCAGAAAGTTACTGGTCCTCCTCCCCTGTGTTAAACACTTGGATTCAGAGGGCAGGATTATTAAGGGGAGAGGGTGACATATCCTTTAACACCTTTTTAGTTAATACATGATTCCATATGTGTTATTTCATAGTTTTGATATCTTCACTATTATTCTACAATGTAGAAAGTAGTTTAAAAAAATAAAGAAAAACTCTGGAATGACTAGGTGTGTCCAAACTTTTGACTTGTACTATATACAATACAGTTGAAGTCGGAAGTTTACATACACTTATGTTGGAGTCAATAAAACTTGATTTTCAACTATTGCACAAATTTCTTGTTAACAAACTATAGTTTTGTCAAGTCGGTTAGGACATCTACTTTGTGCATGACACAAGTCATTTTTCAAACAATTGTTTACAGACAGATTGTTTCACTTATAATTCACAGTATCACAATTCCAGTGGGTCAGAAGTTTACATACACTAAGTTGACTGTGCCTTTAAACAGCTTGGAAAATTCCAGAAAATTATGTCATGGCTTTGGAAGCTTTTGATAAGATAATTGGCATCATTTGAGTCAATTGGAGGTGTACCTGTAGATGTATTTCAAGGCCTACCTTCAAACTCAGTGCCTCGTTGCTTGACATCATAGGAAACTCAAAAGAAATCAGCCAAGACCTCAGAAAAAAATTGTTGACCTCCGCAAGTCTGGTTCATCCTTGGGAGCAATTTCAAACACCTGAAAGTACCACGTTCATCTGTATAAACAATAGTACGCAAGTATAAACACCATGGGCCCACGCAGCCATCATACTGCTCAGGAAGGAGACGCGTTCTGTCTCCTAGAGATGAACGTACTTTGGTGCGAAAAGTGCAAATCAATACCAGAACAACAGCAAACTACCTTGTGAAGATGCTGGAGGAAACAGGTACAAAGTATCTATATCCACTGTAGAAGGAGTCCTATATCGACATAACCCGAAAGGCCGGTCAGCAAGGAAGAAGCAACTGCTCTAAAACCTCCATAAAAAAAAGCCAGACTATGGTTTGCAACTGCACCTTGTGACAAAGATCGTACTCATTTATTTTATTTTTTTGTCAAATATCGTACTTTTCAGCATTCTCACATAGGTATTCCTCTTGTCCAGATGGGTTAGGGCAGTGTGCAGTGTTGTTGTGATTGCGTCATCTGTGGACCTATTGGGGCGGTAAGCAAATTGGAGTGGGTCTAGGGTGTCAGGTAGGGTGGAGGTGATAGTTCCTTGACTAGTCTCTCAAAGCACTTCATGATGACGGAAGTGAGTGCTACGGGGCGGTAGTCGTTTAGCTCAGTTACCTTATCTTTCTTGGGAACTGGAACAATGGTGGCCCTCTTGAAGCATGTGGGAACAGCAGACTGGGATAAGTATTGATTGAATATGTGGGTAAACACACCAGCCAGATGGTCTGCGCATGCTCTGAGGACGCGGCTGGGGATGCCGTCTGGGCCTGCAGCCTTGCGAGGGTTAACACGTTTAAATGTTTTACTTACATCGGCTATAGTGAAGGAGAGTCCGCAGGTTTTGGTGGCGGGCCGTGTCAGTGGCACTGTATTGTCCTCAAAGCGAGCAAAAAAGTTATTTATTCTGTCTGGGAGCAATACATCCTGGTCCGCGACAGGGCTGGTTTTCTTTTTGTAATCCATGATTGACTGTAGACCCTGCCACATATCTCTTGTGGCTGAGCCGTTGAATTGCGACTCTACTTTGTCTCTATACTGACGCTTAGCTTGTTTGATTGCCTTGCGGAGGGAATAGCTACACTGTTTGTATTCGGTCTAGCAAGTTAGACACCGATCCTATCCACCAATATTTGTCTATATACATTTTTCATTGGGGTGTGCTTGATATATACCATTTCTTTATTGTATTTTTTATTCTTTATTTTTTTGGACACTCTGAACTACCCTGGTTTACGTTGGCCGTGATTGGTGAGGTTGGTCACCGACGGTCCTCAGTTACATTCACTTTATCTTGGAGTCTAATAATATCACTCCTCTTTCAATTGTGCTCTTGTTTAATTGTTGCGCTTGCTGAAGAGTTTAGACCCGCGGTTCGTTTACTTAATTGTACATATCCAAAATGCTAATTGTCCGTTTGTATACTTTCACTGAATTGTTCCCTCCTAATGACATTTAACAATTTGTCACGGTTTTCTTTAGGTGAAGGAGAGTCGGACCAAAATGCGGCGTGGCTATTGTGATCCGTGTTTAATGAAACAAAGTAAACACGAATCAAATACAAAAACAATAAACGTAACACGAAAACCGAAACAGCCTAATACTGGTGCTAAGTAACACAGAGACAGAACAAGGACAATCACCCACAAAACCCAACACCAAACAGGCTACCTCAAATTGAGAACCATATCTTGCCAAACACAGAAACAGACAAACTAGACACACAACATAGAATGCCCATTCAGATCACACCCTGACCAAACAAAACATAGAAACATACAAAGCAAACTATGGTCAGGGTGTGACAGTACCACCCCCCAAGGTGCAGACTCCGGCCGCAAAACCTGAACCTATTGGGGAGGGTCTGGGTGGGCATATGTCCGCGGTGGTGGCTCTGGTGCTGGACGTGGCCCCCACTTCACCATAGTCTTAGTCCGCCACCTTGTCCGCTTCCTTGGCCTCCTAACTACGGCGACCCTACTACATGACCCCACTGGACTGAGGGGCAGCTGCTCTGGACAGAGGGGCAGCTGCTCGGGACAGAGGGGCAGCTGCTCGGGACAGAGGGGTCTGGCGCCTCTGGGCAGAGGGGGTCTGGCGCCTCTGGGCAGAGGGGCTCTGGCGCCTCTGGGCAGAGGGGCTCTGGCAGCTCTGGGCAGACGGGCTCTGGCAGCTCTGGGCAGACGGGCTCTGGCAGCTCTGGGCAGACGGGCTCTGGCAGCTCTGGGCAGACGGGCTCTGGCAGCTCTGGGCAGACGGGCTCTGGCAGCTCTGGGCAGAGGGGCTCTGGCAGCTCTGGGCAGAGGGGCTCTGGCAGCTCTGGGCAGAGGGGCTCTGGCAGCTCTGGGCAGAGGGGCTCTGGCAGCTCTGGGCAGAGGGGCTCTTCAGACTCCAGCAGCAGCGCCGGACAGGCGGGAGACTCCGGCAGCAGCGCCGGACAGGCGGGAGACTCCGGCAGCAGCGCCGGACAGGCGGGAGACTCCGGCAGCAGCGCCGGACAGGCGGGAGACTCCGGCAGCAGCGCCGGACAGGCGGGAGACTCCGGCAGCAGCGCCGGACAGGCGGGAGACTCCGGCAGCAGCGCCGGACAGGCGGGAGACTCCGGCAGCAGCGCCGGACAGGCGGGAGACTCCGGCAGCAGCGCCGGACAGGCGGGAGACTCCGGCAACAGCGCTGGAGAGGAGGAAGGCTCCGGCAGCGCTGGACAGACTGGAGCACCTGTACAGATGAGCCTGAGAGACAGCCTGGTGCGGGGGGCTGCAACCGGAGGGCTGGTGCGTGGAGGTGGTGACAGATAGACCGGATCGTGCAGGCGCATTGGAGCTCTTGAGCACCGAGCCTGCCCAACCTTACCCGGTTGAATGGTCCCGGTCGCCCTGCCAGTGCGGCGAGGTGGAATAGCCCGCACTGGGCTATGCAGGTGAACCGGGGACACCATGCGCAAGGCTGGTGCCATGTAAGCCGGCCAAAGGAGACACACTGGAGACCAGATGCGTAGAGCCGGCTTCATGACCACTCTAGCCCGGCCGATACGCGGAGCTGGAATGTATCGCACCGGACTATGCACCCGCACTGGGCACACCGTGCGCTTCACAGCATAACATGGTGCCTGGGGCTGACTCTCGGGCTTCCATCCACGCCGCCGTGCTTGTTTCTCCAACTCCATTCTCCTGTAACCCTCTTCGCACTGCTCCAGCGAATCCCAGGCGGGCTCCGGCACTCTCCCTGGGTCGACCGCCCATCTGTCGATTTCCTCCCAAGTCGTATAATCCAGACTTCGTAGCTCCTGCTGCCGCTGCCTGTTGTCACGCCGCTTGGTCCTGTTGTGGTTGGTGATTCTGTCACGATTTTCTTTAGGTGAAGGAAAGTCGGACCAAAATGCGGCGTGGCTATTGCGATCCATGTTTAATGAAACAAAGTAAACACGAATAAAATACAAAAACAGTAAATGTAACACGAAAACCGAAACAGCCTAATACTTGTGCTAAGTAACACAGAGACAGAACAAGGACAATCACCCACAAATCCCAACACCAAACAGGCTACCTAAAAATGGTTCCCAATCAGAGACAATGACTAACACCTGCCTCAAATTGAGAACCATATCAGGCCAGACACAGAAACAGACAAACTAGACACACCACATAGAATGCCCACTCAGATCACACCCTGACCAAACAAAACGTAGAAACATACAAAGCAAACTATGGTCAGGGTGTGACACAATTTACCAATACCTACTGGTTAATGTCAAATGTTTCTCATATTTCAGCTCTGTGGCAACACCTATTGGACTACACTCATTTTATGGCCATTGAAATGCCACCAATCGCTGTTAATATTTTTCAATAACTGAAACTGAAGGTTATACTCGTTGTTTAAAGTGTAACCAAAATCCAAAATGTACACTTGCCTATTGACATATTTAATTTTTTTGATTTCAAGGGCATATGTAACTTCTTTCCTAGGTCAGTTTGACCTCACTGCATATGTAGGGTAATCAACGAATGTAGGGTAATCAACGGATGTTGAGTAAGAGAGAATTCCTGTTGCTCGTCTCGTTCATAATGACAATGTTAGGATTTGTATTATTCCTTTTTTGAAGGGTGGTGTACTATCATTTTTATTTTTGTGTATTTTGGGGGTGGTTGGGGGGGGTTACGTTTGCATTATCCAAAGATTCTTGTGCTCTGCTTCTTCTCTCTCAATCTCTCTTTTCCTCGTTCTTTTTCATTTGACATCTCCTCGTATAAGGATTTATGTCTAGTTCAACAACAATTCAGGATGGTACTTTAGTGCTTCCTGTCAGACCGGTGGCATGGAACATTTGCGGTTGTGGGGGGAAAATTAAGCGCTCTAGAGTATTTTCACATCTGATATCACATTTCTTCAAGAAACGCACCTACGTGTTAACGACCATACTAGATTTCGTAAAGCATGGGTTGGACAGGTTTTTCATTCTAATTTTAACGGCAAAGCCAGGGGAACAGCAATAGTGATTCACAAACGAGTACAGTTTTCACCCTCACAAATCATTTCAGATCCTGGAGGTTGTTATAGTGGCACCCTTTTCCAAACCCTTGTTTACGTCCCTAACTGGGATGACACTAGATACATGACATCTCTTTTAGACTCTCTCCCTAATCTTGACACCCACCGCCTCATCTTCGGCGGGGACCTTAACTGTGTTATTGAACCAAGACTTGACTGGTCTAATCCCAGAACACTTACTCCTTCCGGGATGGCAAAAGCTCTTTCTACATTCATGACCCAAATGGGTTGTTTTATCGAGGGAGCTTTCTCCACCCGGTCACAAAAGACTACTCCTACTTTTCTCATGTTCATCAAGCCTACTCGTGCATAGACAATTTTTTTTAGATAGAGCCCTTCTCCACTCAGTTAAAACTGCAGAATATTCTGCGATAGTGATTTCGGACTATTCCTCCACATTCTGGACATAGCACTTACTCCGAATGGAAAAAAAAACAGTTGAATTGGAGATTTAATACGGCTCTATTGTCTAACACAGAATTCTGGGACTTTATTTGTACCAACTTAGATGTATTCATTTCAACAAATAAAAATGATGACACCTCCCCTTCTCTTCTTTGGGAGACTTTCAAAGCTGTGTTACGGGGAAAGATAATTTCTTACAACACTCATTATGTCAAACAAAGAAAACTGAAGCATCAGGAACTGGTGGACTCAATCCTGGCAATAGACCGGCAATATTCAACTCCACCATCCCCTGAATTATATGCAGAGAGGCTGAAACTTCAAACTCAATTTAATCTACTTTCCACTGATAAAGCAGAGTTTCTGTTGCAACGAAGGGGACGTACTACGAATACGGAGACAAGGCCAGCCGCTTTTTGGCACACCAACTTAAATGCCAGTCAGCATCTCATCTTATCCCTCAGGGATATATCTCCTCTTACAAGTGATCCCTCTAATACAAATTCAACTTCCGTGTCATTTTATTCTAACCTCTACAAATCCAAACACCCATCAGATAATACGGTTATGGACAACTTTTTAGATAACTTGGATATCCCATCCATTGATATGGACATGAGGAAATTTCTGTACAACCCTCTGCATATTGATGAGATAACAAAGGGTCTAAAGTTAATGAAAGTGGCAAGTCCCCAGGCCCTGATGGCTTCGTCGTCGATTTTTACAAAAAATTCTCAGATCAACTCACCCCATTACTATAAGATATGTTCACCGACTCGTTATCACAGGGCTCTCTCCACTGATGCTAACCCAAGCCTATCTCACTTATACTTAAGAAAGATAAAGATCCGGCGGAATGTGGTGGATATCGACCCATTTAACTTTTGAACGCTGATGTTAGATTATTAGCTAAGGTTCTAGCATACCGGTTGGAACCCTGCCTTCAGGATCTCATATCTGATGATCAAACGGGTTTCATCTTAGGGTGACAACTGTTTTCCAATGTACGACTGCTTTTGAACATTATACTCTCTTTGTCTATCTCTCCAGACCCCAAAATTGTTGTTTCTCTTGATGCGGCGAAGGCTTTCGACCGGTTGGAGTGGGATTATTTATTTAAGATTTTGGGAATATTTGGTTTTGGGTCCAATTTCATCTCATGGATACGTCTGCTCTATTCCTACGGCTAGCGTACCCACCAACTCTCAACATTCAAAATACTTCCCGCTCTCCAGAGGAACCCGTCAAGGGTGCCCTATGTTCCCGCTCCTTTTTGCTCTTGCGATAGAACCGGCAGATCTTGCTTAGCTGGAAATCCTTCAAACCTCCCACTGCATCATCCTGGTTGAAAGATGTAATGTCTTTTCTGCACTTAGAAAAAATTAAATACATTGAGATGAAGTACTGATAACTCCTTCTTGAGATGGCAGCCTTTAATTTCCTTTTTTGAACAGTTGCCTTCTATGGATCAGAAGTAAGAATTTTGGCGGGATACGGGAGGGTGTGGGAAGGAAGGGATAGTATGTTGTGATGTTTTTTATTTTTTTGTATGTGTACTTGTGTGCATATTTATATATTTTTTCCAATCGTAAATGTATTTTATTTGTGTATGTATGCTGCTTTTGTTGTTAAAGGGGAGGAGGTGGTTCAATAACTATAGGGGGTAAAATGATGTATGTGTTAAATTTTTATTTTGTATTTCTTTATATGTTCAATAACAAAATAAAAACATTATTTATAACCTTGTCAACGTCTTGACTATATTTCTTATTCATTTTGCAACTCATTTTATATATGTTTTCATGGAAAACAAGGACATTTCTAAGTGACCCCAAACTTTTGAATGGTAGTGTATGTCACGACTTCTGCCGAAGTCGTAGCCTCTCCTTGTTCGGGCGGTGCTTGGCGTTCAACGTCACCGGTCTTCTAGCCATCATTGATCCTTTTTTCATTTTCCATTGGTTTTGTCTTGTCTTCCCACACACCTGTTTTCAATCCCATTCATTACCTGTTGTGTATATAACCCTCTGTTTCCCCTCATGTCTTTGTCAGAGATAGTTTTATTGTCAGTGTAGTGTGTTTGTTGTATAGGTGCGCGTCGGGTCCTTGTACCCATGTTTGTTTGTTATGTACTTTTAGTGTTATGGAGCATAATCCGTGGACTTTATTAAAAGACTCCATTTTACACTCCATTTGACTCTCCTGCGCCTGACTTCCCTGCCACCTATTACACCTATGCATGACAGTGTATATCTTTTTTTAAATTCAGATTTTTCATGGTATGGTTATGGTAACCTCTACCCACATCTCAGTATTCTAAACTCTAATGTATCCTCACTCCACATCTCAATAGATTAAATTCTAACGCAACCTCTACCCACATCTCAATAGTCTAAACTCTAACATCAGCTCACTCCCCCTTTACCCACATCTGTTACCTGTCCTCTACCTACCTGCTCTATCATTGGTCTCTGATGAACTCATCTACCTGGACTAGTGGTGTGTCTGTGGGGGCAGGTTTTCACATTGTCCCCCCCCCCCCAAGCAAAAAAGAACCATGGACCACGTCCAACTCATCAAAGCTTGAGCAAAGAGAAAAGATCAGTTGCGCTCATATCCTCAGCTTTGAAGGTTCTTGAATATTGGTCTGTCTGTCCTGTTTCCCCTCAAATCAATGGAATACAGAATAAAACGCACAGGTCCCAAAGCTTTTAAAAATGGATGGATTCTGAGAAAACCAGACTCCTTTTACCAGAGCAGATCATTTTTGTATTTGCCATTAACGACTGTTAACTCGTCAGTTATGGGAGACACCGCCAACCACTGTATTCCATAGGATATATTAGACAAGTAGATGGATAGAGTCGTCCCACTTGAAAGGGAAATAGAGCTGAATTAAGTAATTAACCCTTTATAGGGCCTATAGAGCATGTTGCTGTTCATTCCAAGTGGGATGGATTGATAGATGATGCCAAGTATACTCAATGTATCCTGCCATGCCTAGAACTAAGGCCCAGGCTGTCAAACATTGTTACGTTTCACAGTCCAGTTTTGTAGCCCAGTACCAAATTGATTGTAATTACAAAAACATGTTTTCTACGACAATACTAGACATCTTCTAGGTTCTTGAAGTTACATTTTCTGAAGCCTCATTGTTCTGCTGTGTTTGTTCAGCCATGTTGTTATTACTCCTCTCTCTGGGGTTGCATCCCAAAGCGCATCCTATTCCCTATGTAGTGCTCTACTTTTGACCAGAGCCCTATGGGTGGATGTCTGCATTCCAAATAGCACCCTATTCCCCTATGGGACCTGGTCAAAAGTAGCACACTGCATTCCAAATAGCACCCTATTCCCCTATGGGACCTGGTCAAAAGTAGCACACTGCATAATATGCCATTTAGTGGACACTTTCATCCAAAGCAACTTATATTTTACATATGAATGGTCCCAGGATTTGAACCCACTACTATGGTGTTACAAGCACCATGATCTACCAACTTAGCTACAAAGACCATTAGAAAGAGGCATCCACTCAGCTGCCACTTTATAACCAGCCATTGAAACTAACAATGGGGCTGTCAGATACACTAACTGCTCTCTCAAAGACAAAATTAACTGAACTCATACTGTATATTTTACTCATAAAATAAAAATGATTTGTGAATTGTAATGGAGGGCTTGGAAGAATTGTCCTGGGACTATTGAAACACATCAGGAGGCAAGTAGCCTAGCGGTTAGAGCATTGGGCCAGTAACGGAAAGGTTGCTAGTTTGAATAATTTAGCCGAAAAGGTGACAATTCTGTTCATGTGCCCTTGAGCACTTACCCTAATTGCTTTAGATTTGCACTGGCAGTGACCCCACTCTCCTAGGGTAAATTTGGATATGCAAAAAAAAAAACACGAGATAGGACAAATATAAACACCTTTTCATCCAAAGGAAGTTGTAAAATACAGATACTGCCAAACAGCCTTTTTTGTATTTCAGGACCATTTAGCAGATTATTTTATTCTACGCAATTTACAGTCGCGTGTGCATACATTCTGTATGTAGTCCTGGGAATCAAACCCACTATCCTGGCATTGCAAGTGCCACGCTCTGCCAACTGAGCTAAGGAGGACCTCCAATCTTCTTCTCTAGATCACCTTGAGGAGCCAACTAGGCGAATAGAAACTACAGTCAGGAAGGAAGAACCCTGATGGTACAACAGGAGTGAGACGGGAGACGCTTCCATTGGTGTTCAACTGGCTATGTACAGAGAACAAAGTCACGTCAAGATCGGAGAAAGAGAGAGATGGAGGGAAGGGGGAGTGAGACTAAGGAAAAGAGGGGTTTCAAAATTGGTTGTGAATCAGAGAAGGAAAAAGACAGAGACAGATAGAGGAGTCCAGTGCTGGCTGGGTCAGGGGGCTGTTGTGCTATCTGCCTATTTACAGAGAAGCCTGTCTGCTAAAGACATTTGAGTCCCCCTCCTCTCATTCATCACTGTTTCTAAATAAACACACATGCAGCCTCTCGCATGGCTGGGGAAAACACGGAGCTACACACACGCACCCATGCTTGCGCACACAGAGTCATGGAATTTCATACAAATACTCAGAAAGACGGAATAAAATTTGCTATATGATACATAAGCAAGGTTAGTCTGGTCAACCCTTTGTTGACAATGACCTATGTAAGCCCCTCCCTTCAGACAAGTGTCTCACAAATCTAGCTGAAGGGTCCACTGGGTTGCTGGGGGAGTAGTGCTGACGTGGAGGATCTCTGGCAAGGGGTTGCTTTGCTGTCGAGTCATCCCAGCCAGGGTGAGTCGTACCCTGGACAGTCATAGCCCCACATCCCCTTCTCCCTCCCTTTCCCTTGGGTGTCATCTCTCTCTCGCTCTCTAACCCTCTTTCTTGCACTCCCTCTCCCTCTCTTCTTTTCTCTCTCTCCCTCTCACCCCAACACACACACACACACACAAACTGCTGTATTTTTCAATTGACAAAACCTAATTTACTTGTGACTAGTTGAAGTATTTTTGGTGGGTTGATCCAAAGAGTCATTTTTTACAATGTGTACAATCTATGGTATACTGTAGCCACCCGAACAGAGACAACATCTCTCTATCTCTCTCTCTCTCTCTCTCTCTCTCTCTCTCTCTCTGTCTGTCTGCCTGTCTGTCTGATTTACACTGTGGATGGATCCTGAGGGACCTTGCTGACACGCTGGATGACATGTCACCTCTCCTGGGGGGTCGGCCCCCAACGATGGGAGCATGGGGAGGGTCAGGGGGGAGGAAGTGATGGTTTGGCCCCTAGCAGGAAGTTGGCTCGATGTGGAACATTAGAATCAACTCCCTCTCTGGGTGATTGGTGATAGGGTCTTCCCATTGGCTCGTACATGGGTCTGCAGACAGTCCAACCAACAAGTGGCGGTCTTTCTCTGTGAACTAACCACAACATGGCCCGAGACCCCCCTGGAGGTCTGACACCTACTACACACAGGGATGGGCAAAATCTTGGCAATACAATTAGAAAATACAGATACAAATGAAGATCAATGTATCAACATAAACGTCTAAATACTTTTATTTTTTAATGTATTTTATTAAAATACATGTATTTTGTGTTTTAAAATACAAATTTTTTTTTGTTGTTGTTGCAAGTAGCCAGCCCAAACAACATTCTCAGTAAAGGTTACAAAATAGCTTTTCTTGCTATGACTGTGATCAAGTACATTTTCCCTCACCAAAGTATTTATCAACATTTTTACACACATTTGTATTGAGTTATTTTATCAGGCGCTTTTATCACACCATGGTGCTATCAGACATCTGATACCAATGCAGGGTGAAAGTGGGGCCACAAAATGTGAACCACTATAAAAAATGATGTTGAAAAGTATTGTGTATTTTCAAAATACAAATGACATTATTTTGAAAAAACAAAATACATTTGAAGTGTAGTTCAGCCCAGTGTTATTCAAATGACAAAATACTCAGATGTAATGAAAATATGTATTTCAAATACATGTAACAGAAATAGTGCCTATCTCTGCCTCCAAGCACACTAGTGAAGCGCGCGCCAACTCATGACTCACAGTCACAGGGGGGTGGGCAGGTTAAGGGTCATGAAATAGTGTGTGGATGAATGGCAGGTGGGTGGTGGCCGGCCGGGTTGAATTATTGAAAAATATGCCTGCAATTTATATCTACAGGCGACATTGAGGTTTTTCTTTCATTATTTCTTTCTTTCTTTCAGCCTAAACATTAGGGCCTAACTGCACTTGCACTTGCGCCAAATAGCCTCCATTCTAATTACCAAATGCTTTTGGGAACTGGCAGAAAAACTTAACGTCAATCCATGGAGGCAAAAATAACAACCTCGAATTATCTTTATCAGCATCATAAAAGCCGATTGCAGCCTACAGTATTTCAACCACATACAATATAATAATATAAAATATGCATCCAAGCCTGAATTGAAAACATGTTGGGTCATTTTCATAGCTTTCTATTTCCATATAACTAGTCAAACTGATGTCAGTTGGATATTTTTCAAAGAAAATCTTTCCCAATTTTTTTTTCGTTATTAGGCACCCACTGTCAAAACAACGCATTTTCTATATTAGCGGGTTAGGGTCCGTTGCGAGCCTTAGATTTTCACTTTATCACATATAGTCTGGCGGTTGTGGACGGGTTATTTGCAATTGCGGGCGGGTGCAAGTCAACAAACAGCTGACCCGCGCACAAAACACCCACACCAGTTAGGTGGGCTTGTTTTCTGAAACAACAGGAGCCCTCATTGCTGCATTTCTGATGTTTTGGTTGTTTATTTCTTCCTTTATTCTTTCAATTTTCCACTAAGGCCCCAATGCTCCTGGCCTTAATGGCATTAGCAGATGAAGGGGAGGGGTAAGTGTGAGGGGAGTGTTTTCCTACTCTAAAGACCCCTGAAATTCCACAGACAGACATACTGGTACATATCTCCTCTAGAATCTCCCATACTTTAACTTAACGACTGGTATGATAAATTAATGTAGTTTTCCTCTTTGAAAGATATGGCAACAGGGTGTGCTTCATTTATTTTCCCAATTAAGAATGAGAATATTTTTTGTGTTATTTAACTAGGCAAGTCAGTTAAGAACACGTTCTTATTTACAATGACTGCACGAGGAACAGTGGGTTAACTGCCTTGTTCAGGGGCAGAATGACAGATTTATACCTTGTCAGCTCGGGGATTCGATCCAGCAACCTTACGGTTACTGTCCCAACGCTCTAACAACTAAGCTACCTGCCGCCGCAAACTATAATGCACATATAACATATAATGCATCCTGTATCAAGATATAGCCAAATGATGACCTAAAACACTGTGAAACACACTGTAGGATGACCCAGAGAGGTAGAGGTATCCCTAGCCCCTGTATCTGGTGAGGGAGGCCCCTGCCTGGCTGTGTGGCAGCAGCTCTCCCCCTCAGTGCCACACAGCATGGGGCTCCCCCACAGAGAGTGAGGCAGGAATGATTCCCCTCTGTTCTGCAAGGGGTTAGGTCACACCACTGGAATGTGGAAAAAGTGATGGCTCAGTTCTCTCTCTCTCTCTCTACCTCTCTCTCTCTCTACCTCTCTCTCTCTACCTCTCTTTTACTTCTCTCTACCTCTCTCCCTCTACCTCTCTCTCTACCTCGCTCTACCTCTCTCTCTCTCTACCTCTCTTTCTCTCTCTACCTCTCTCTCTACCTCTCTCTCTCTCTCTACCTCTCTCTCTACCTCTCTCTCTCTCTACCTCTCTCTACTTCTCTCTCTACACTTCTCTACCCCTCTCTCTCTCTACCTCTCTCTACCTCTCTCTACCTCTCTCTACCTCTCTCTACCTCTCTCTACCTCTACCTCCAATTCCCTGTCTCTAGATGCCGGATGAGGTGTTTGGGATGGTGGGAAAAAACACCAACCGGCTGCTTGAACAAGGTTTTCTTTTCCTCTCTTCCATGTTAACGTGTTAACCGGCTGGAGAGCACATTCTTTCCACCTCTGTCGGCCTCACGGGCCACATCTCCTCTTCCCTCTGGTTTACACAAAGAACTGATGCTGCTTACTGGGCTCTGCTCTGCTTGCTGTGGGACTCACTGATGGAGGGAGGGACCCTGGAGGCTGCCTACCAGGCATTTGCAGTTGAATCACACTTTCCAGTTTCCCCCTCAGTGTTCTCCAGGTGATCTTTATTTCTTTTTTTCTGAGAAGAAGTTTTCTAAAAAGGAAGAAAGCCTCAAATAAAAACACATGAGGCGTGGGTGAAACAAAAGTAATTTCTCCTCTTTCTTCAAGTTCATTCTAATGCAAACATGAAAACCGCAAGTCACACACGCACGTGCATACACAGTGCCTCTTTTAAGTGGGTTAAGTGGTGCCTGAAACACAGTCTGAAACACCCAGACACATGTATAATTACAAGCACAGGCACACACACACACACACACACATACACACACACACACACACACACACACACACACACACACAGTATACAATGCATTCGGAAAGAATTGGACCCAATATCCCATAATGACAAATCAAAAACAGGTTTTTAGAAATGAAATATGTATACACCACCATAAAAAAAATTATTGTGTCCATTAAAATAATGTAAAATTGATCAGAAATAAAGTGTAGACATTGTTAATTAATGTTGTAAATTACTATTGTAGCTGGAAAATTGAATTTTTAATGGAATATCTACATACTGTAGGTGTACAGAGGCCCACTATCAGCAACCATCACTCCCGACTAATTGATCATTAGAAAACCCTTTTGCAATTATGCTAGCACAGCTGAAAACTGTTGTTCTGATTAAAGAAGCAATAAAACTGGCCTTCTTTAGACTAGTTGAGTATCTGGAGCATCAGCATTTGGGGGTTCGATCACGAGTCCTCAAATGGCAGCTTCATTAAATAGTGCCCGCAGAACCCCAGTCTCAATGTCAACAGTGAAGAGGCGACTCTGAGATGCAGAATTCCTCTGTCCAGTGTCTGTGTTCTTTTGCCCATCTTAATCTTTTCTTGCTATTAGACAATCTGAGATATGGCTTTTTCTTTGCAACTCTGTCTAGAAGGCCAGCATCCCGGAGTCACCTATTCAAATCAAATCAAAGTGTATTTGTCACGTGTGCTGAATACAAGTGTAGACCTTACAGTGAAATGCTTACCTACAGGCTCTAACCAATGATGCAGGGGAAAAAAGGTATGTGATTGTGTGTGTGTGTGTGTGTGTGTGTGTGTGTGTGTGTGTGTGTGTGTGTGTGTGTGTGTGTGTGTGTGTGTGTGTGTGTGTGTGTGTGTGTGTGTGTGTGTGTGTGTGTGTGTGTGTGTGTGTGTGTGTGTGTAAAGAAGTAAAGTAAAGAAATAAATAAAACAGTATAACGACATTTGAAAAAAGAGTAGCAAGACTATATACAGACTTATTGAGGTAGTATGTACATGTAGGTATCGTTAAAGTGACTATGCATATATGATGAACAGAGAGTAGCAGAAGCGTAAAAAGAGGGGTTGGCGGGTGGTGGGACACAATGCAGATAGCCCGATTTGCCAATGGACGGGAGCACTGTTTGGTCGGGCCAATTGAGGTGTAGTACAGTGACTTGCGAAAGTATTCGGCCCCCTTGAACTTTGCGACCTTTTGCCACATTTCAGGCTTCAAACATAAAGATATAAATTTTGCACGCCCAATTTTTCAGTTTTTGTTTTGTTAAAAAAGTTTGAAATATCCAATAAATGTCGTTCCACTTCATGATTGTGTCCCACTTGTTGTTGATTCTTCACAAAAAAATACAGTTTTATATCTTTATGTTTGAAGCCTGAAATGTGGCAAAAGTTTGCAGAGTTCAAGGGGGCCAAATACTTTCGCAAGGCACTGTATGTACATGAATGTATAGTTAAAGTGACTATGCATATAAGATAAACAGAGAGTAGCAGCAATGTAAAAGAGGGGTTGGGAACGGAGGGGTAAACAATGCAAATAGTCCGGGTATAGTAGTTCAGTCCAGGTATAATAGTTCAGGAGTCTTATGGCGTGAGGGTAAAAACTGTTGAGAAGCCTTTTTGTCCTAGACTTGGCACTCCGGTACCGCTTGCCATGCGGTAATAGAAACAAAAGTCTATGACTGGGGTGGCTGGGGTCTTTGACAATTCTTAGGGCCTTCCTCTGACACCACCTGGTGTAGAGGTCCTGGATGGCAGGCAGCTTTGCCCCAGTGATGTACTGGGCCAAACGCACTACCCTCTGAAGTGCCTTGCGGTCGGAGGCCGAGCAATTGCCGTACCAGGCAGTGATGCAACTGGTCAGGATGCTCTCGATGTTGCAGCTGTAGAACCATTTGAGGATCTCAGGACCCATGCCAAATCTTTTTAGTTTCCTGAGGGGGAATAGGCTTTGTCGTGCCCTCTTCACAACTGTCTTGGTGTGTTTGGACCAATCTAGTTTGTTGTTGATGTGGACACCAAAGATTTTGAAGACTGGTGTTTTGCAGGTACTATTCAATGAAGCTGCCAGTTGAAGACTTGTGAGGCGTCTGTTTCTCAAACTAGACACTCTATGTACTTGTCGTCTTACTCAGTTGTGCAACGGGGCCTCCCACTCCTCTTTATATTCTGGTTAGAGCCAGTTTGTGCTGTTCTGTGAACGGAGTAGGACACAGCGTTGTACGAGATCTTCAGTTTCTTGGCAATTTCTCACATGGAAAAGCCTTAATTTCTCAGAACAAGAATAGAATGACGAGTTTCGGAAGAAAGTTCTTTGTTTCTGGCCATTTTGGGCCTGTAATCGAACCCACAAATGCTGATGCTTCAGATACTCAACTAGTCTAAAGTTGGCCAATAATTGCACAAGGGTTTTCTAATGATCAATTAGCCTTTTAAAACAATAAACCTGGATTAGCTAACACAGCGTGCTATTGGAACACAGGAGTGATGGTTGCTGATAATGGGCCTCTGTACGCCGATGCAGATATTCCATTAAAAATCAGACGTTTCCAGCAACAATAGTCCTTTACAACATTAACAATGTCTCCACTGTATTTCTGACCAATTTGATGTTATTTTAATGGACAAAAAATGAAAAAAAATACAATAAATTCTTTCAAAAACAAGGACATTTCTATGTGACCCCAAACTTTTGAACGGTAGTGTATATAGGGTCCCACAGTTGACAGTGCATGTCAGAGCAAAAACCAAGCCATGAGGTCGAAGGACTTGTCCGTAGAACTCAGAGACAGGATTGTGTCGAGGCACAGATCTGGGGAAGGGTACCAATACATGTCTGCATCGTTGAAGGTCTCCAAGAACACAGTGGCTTCAATCATTCTTAAATGGAAGAAGTTTGGAAACACCAAGACTCTTCCCAGAACTGGCTGCACGGCCAAACTGAGCAATCGGGGGAGAAGGGCCTTGGTCAGGGAGGTGAACAAGAACCTGATGGTCAATCTGACAGAGTTCCAGAGTTCCTCTGTGGAGTTTGGCAAATTTTCCAGAAGGACAAGCATCTCAGCAGCACTCCACCAATCAGGCCTTTATGGTGGAGTGGCCAGACAGAAGCCTCACTAACAGAACAAGTTTGCTAAAAGGCACATAAAGACTCTCAGACCCTGAGAAACAAGATTTTCTGGTCAGATGAAATCAAGATTGAACTCTTTGGCCTGACACCATTTCTACAGGGAAGCATGGTGGCGGCAGCATCGTGCTGTGGGGATGTTTTTCAGCAGCAGGGACTGGCAGACTAGTCATGATCAAGGGAAAGATGAAAGGAGCATAGAGAGATCCTTGATGAAATCCTGCTCCAGAGCGCTCAGGACCTCAGACCTGGGCGAAGCTTCACCTTCCAACAGGACAGCCACCCTAAGCACACTGCCAGGACAACACAGGAGTGGCTTCGGAAAAAGTCTCTGAATGTCTTTGAGTGGCCCAGTCGGAGCCCGGACTCGAAGCCAATCAAACATCTCTGGAGAGACCTGACATTTGCTGTGCAGCGACGCTCCCCATCCAACCTGACAGAGCTTGAGAGGATCTGCAGAGAAGACTGTGAGAAAGTCCCCAAATACAGATGTGCAAAGCTTGTCGCGTCATACCCAAGAAGACTCGAGGCTGTAATCGCTGCCAAAGGTGCTTCAACAAAGTACTGAGTAAAGGGCCTGAATGCTTATGTAACTGTGATATTTAAGTTCTTTATTTTGAATACATTTGCAGACATTTCTAAAAACCTGTTTTTGCTTTGCCATTATGGGGTATTGTGTGTAGATTGAAGAGGGGGGTGGAACAAATTTTATCCATTTTAGAATAATCTGAATACTTTCCGAATGCACTGTAAACAGACACGCAAACACACATACAGCATAAACATACACGCACTTCGGCAAGAGATGTAGGGCACGCATTTTGATCTGAATTCCATGGAACACACTATTTCCACTATGCTTCTACTGTATACAACATTGCGTTTCAACCATATACAAATTGATCTAATGACATCAATGAGCATCCAGCCCTACAGGAAAGGAACAAACACATTCATATAATCTGATGTCAGGTGCTCAGCTTAAGTGTACACACTCTGTAGGAGAGTTGACACTGATCCCTCACATCTCGCACCCTCTCAATTGCTCTTTTTGTCTCCAGATGAGGAGATGGGCCAGTGTAAATCGAGAGCGAAATTGATTGAAATGGGAAGAGACGAGATCGAAAGAGACATGGAGAGAGTGTTTGAGAGAGAGACAGAGAGTGTACAGTTGAAGTCGGAAGTTCACTCCCTGTCCTAGCATCACTAACACAGAGCCAAGACACTTTGCCTGAGCTCGCCTGATGCAAGGGGGTCAAACAGAATAGTCCCAGAAGTGCAAAAACGGTCAATTTGGCAATCCAAGTAGGCCTAATCAAAACTGTAAAGAAAATGTACACTATTTGGACCCAGGCCTATTAGAGAACAAGGGGCAGCTGCAGTAGGCCAGGGGAAGCAGAGAGCTAGAGAAGATGGACATGCAATAATAATCATCTGTATGAAGGTGAAGGAAGCCCACTGAGGTCACGACCCCACGTGAACTTATACATCAACATTGGGGTAGAGTCTGTTGTCTCCAAGGATTCTATTGGTGTGTAGCAGTACCAGGGGCCAGGGTTGGGGGGTGGGAGGAAGGGGGCTACAGACTAGGGGGGCTAAAGAGTGGATTCAGTGGTGCAAGAGTGGAATCCAGAGACAGGGGATACATTGTGAGAGGGAGGTGGGAGGTTAGGAGGGACGTGAGGGGGGACTGGAGGAGACGGTGTTTTTCAGTGCTATGGCTAGGGACGGGGGGTTGTTGAGGTGTAAGGGTTGTGTAGATCCCCTGGATGATGGCTGAGGTAATTTAAACCACCCCTTACAGAGAACAAAGCTGACAGGGAGGGAAGAACGTGAGGTCAAGTTTGTCCTCCTGGAGGCTTTGGGATGGTAAGGGTCAGAGGTTACATAGTGTCAAGTGGAAGAGAGGGGATGTCTGAGGGAGGGGAAAAGGGAAAAAGGAAGGAGAGTAAATGACAGCCATTTACCATGATCATCAGTTAATGAAGAGAGGGGTTTCTTCTCTCCTTTCTCCTCTTTCTACCAACTTTCTATTTCTCTCCATCTCTTTGAAATTGTAGTCCATGACAACAGCTATTTCTATGATCAAACTCTAACCTCCACACACATAAACACATACCTGAATACACACACTGGTTAATTCCCTCTCTCACTCTGATGTGCAACTGCCAAATGGCATGTGTCTAACTGTTCACTGTTCACTGTTTCCCCTGTTAGTATATTGACCAGACAGGAGCAGCGATGGTGGAAAAAGGAGAAGAAAACACAAACGCAGGTCATTTAATTAAGAGTAGGTACCGGGGCTTTGTTTATTTTTAAAGGTAATCACTTCCCAAAGAAAAGCCTCTGTGAAACAGACCCACGAATGGTCCAAAACAATGGATCCCCATTAAGCAAAATTCAATTGAAAATACATGTTTTAGATGTATTTTCCCAAAACATTTTAGGTGCTGAATGAAAGGTGAAAATACTGTACGCAATTTTGGGTTGTTGAAAAGACGTATTTTACGGACATCGAAAAAATACACGTAATTTTCCCTGACGTTGAAAATGAGGTGCATTTTAGGTGCCGAATGAAAGGTGAAAAGATAACTTGTTTTCCAGACGTTAAAAATACATTGTGTATTGACGTTGAAAATAAATATTTTTTCCGCTATAATAATATTTTACGCCTCTTAATAATATAAGAAAGAGAAGCCAAGTCAACATCCCAACAGATGACGCATTATTGCTCCCACCTGTCACATGCACTTTTTTTCACATGCTTAAATAAGTGGCCACAATTGTGACCACAAATAGAGCAACCTAGAGTATAAACAGACCACTTGCAAGAACATTCTCAGTAAGTTTTTTTATTTTTCTTGCTGCGTCTGTGATAAGTTGACGATTATCTCCCTTAGTTGAACGCACTGACTGTAAGTCACTCTTGATAACAGTGTCTGCTGATTGTTTTTCCACTTCCGTTTTTGGTCAAACGCTTGCAAAGCAAGCTGGGTATTATTTTAATGAGCTCTGCCTCCAAACAAGTACACATTTAGCCTTTTCTGAATATTGTTTTTGGTGGGACTAATAAAAAGACAAGAACAGCTCAAGGACAAGGACATACATTTCAAATAAATAATGGGAGAACTGATTTTGCAGTTTGCTTGTGTAATTTGAGATGGAAGGGCACACCATGTAAACATGGCTCTTTTCAATACTGTGCGTTGCCTTAAATTTGTTTTGAATGTGGGGATTGTGAAGAGACTCCTGGTGGCATGTCTGGTTGGGTATGTATGTGTATCTGTCAGAGCTGTATGTTATTTGGTTATACAGACAATGTGGAATTTTCATCATAGCTATATTTCTCATAAAAACAAGAAGTGATGCAGTCACTCTTTCTTCCACTTTAAGCTAAGTGAGACTGGCAGGCATCTTGTTGATATTAACACTCTGTTTACAGTGAAGGACAAGATGTGCTGCTCTGTTCTGTGACAGCGGCAGCTTTCCTAGCTCCTTTTTCGCAGCACCTGACCATATAACCATGCAATAGTCAAGATGTGTTAAAACCAGAGTCTGCAGGACTTGTTTGGTTGAATGTGGGGTCAAAAATGCAGAGACCACTCCCCATCTTCACAACAATAGAATCAATATGCCTTGACTGTGACAGTTCAGAATCTAATGTAACATTATTAAGTTTTAGTCTCCTCTTCATTCATAATCAGATTCAGCTGAGGTCTAGATCTTAGGGAATGATTTGTACCATATACAATGCTTTTAGTTTTAGATATGTTAAGGATTATTCCTACCCATCCATTCTTAAACTGACTGCAACTCCTTAGTTTAGGGTTGCAGTGATTTCATTAGCTGTGGTTGCTGACATGTATAATGTTGAATCATTTGCATACATAGACACACGGGCTTAGTTTAAGGCTAGTGGTTGATCATAAGTAAAAATAGAGAATAGTAAAGGGCCAAGACGGCTCCCTTGTGGAATACCACTATACATGTACAACATCAGATAATCTACCATTAAAGAAAGCCCTCAGTGTTCTCTTAGATAGCTAGCTCTCTATCTGTGGCAGATTATGTAAAGCCATAACACATTTGTTTTTTCAATAACAAATGATGGTCAAAAAAATCAAAGGCTGCACTGAAATCGAACAATACAGTTTCTACAATCTTTATTTGATCATTTCTTTCAGCCACACATCTGTCATTTGTGTCAGTGCAGTACATGTTGAGTTCCCATCCTATAAGCGTTCTGAAATAATTCGCAAAGAAATAGCATTGTATTTGGTCAAAGGCCATTTTTGACAAAATTACTATGAACTGGCAGCAAGCTGATTGGTCGGCTGTTAGAGACAATAAAGGGCACTTTACCATCCTTGGGTAGCGGTATCACTTTGGCTTCCCTCCAGGTCTGTGGAGAAACACTTTTCTCCAGACTCAGATTAAAGATGTGGCAAATATCAAATCAAATC
This sequence comes from Oncorhynchus masou masou, assembly GCF_036934945.1. Taxonomy (NCBI): domain Eukaryota; kingdom Metazoa; phylum Chordata; class Actinopteri; order Salmoniformes; family Salmonidae; genus Oncorhynchus; species Oncorhynchus masou. Next base: position 33,600,860 of record NC_088219.1, read on the forward strand.
AAATTTATTTATATAGCCCTTCGTACATCAGCTGATATCTCAAAGTTCTGTACAGAAACCCAGCCTAAAACCCCAAACAGCAAGCAATGCAGGTGTAGAAGCACGGTGGCTAGGAAAAACTCCCTAGAAAGGCCAAAACCTAGGAAGAACTGGGGTGGGGACAGCAAGGAGTCATCATGTCAGGTAGTCCTGGGGCATGGTCCTAGGGCTCAGGTCCTCCGAGAGAGAAAGAGAGAGAGAAGGAGAGAATTAGAGAACGCACACTTAGATTCAAACAGGACACCAAATTGGACAGGAGAAGTACACCAGATATAACAAACTGACCTTAGCCCCCCGACACATAAACTACTGCAGCATAAGTATTGGAGGCTGAGACAGGAGGGGTCAGGAGACACTGTTGCCCCATTCGAGGACACCCCCGGACAGGGCCAAACGGGAAGGATATAACCCCACCCACTTTGCCAAAGCACAGCCCCCACACCACTAGAGGGATATCTTCAACCACCAACTTACCATCCTGAGAAGGCTGAATATAACCCACAAAGATCTCCGCCATGGCACAACCCAAGGGGGGGCGCCAACCCAGACAGGATACCACATCAGTGAATCAATCCACTCAGGTGACGCACCCCTTCCAGGGACGGCATGAGAGAGCCCCAGTATAAGCCAGTGACTCAGCCCCTGTAATAGGGTTAGAGGCAGAGAATCCCAGTGGAAAGAGGGGAACCGGCCAGGCAGAGACAGCAAGGGCGGTTCGTTGCTCCAGAGCCTTTCCGTTCACCTTCCCACTCCTGGGCCAGACTACACTCAATCATATGACCCACTGAAGAGATGAGTCTTCAGTAAAGACTTAAAGGTTGAGACCGAGTTTGCGTCTCTGACATGGGTAGGCAGACCGTTCCATAAAAATGGAGCTCTATAGGAGAAAGCCCTGCTTCCAGCTGTATGCTTAGAAATTCTAGGGACAATTAGGAGGCCTGCGTCTTGTGACCGTAGCGTACGTGTAGGTATGTACGTGTAGGTATGTACGGCAGGACCAAATCAGAGAGATAGGTAGGAGCAAGCCCATGTATTGCTTTGTAGGTTAGCAGTAAAACCTTGAAATCAGCCCTTGCTTTGATAGGAAGCCAGTGTAGGGAGGCTAGCACTGGAGTAATATGATCAAATTTTTTGGTTCTAGTCAGGATTCTAGCAGCCGTATTTGGCACTAACTGAAGTTTATTTAGTGCTTTATCCGGGTAGCCGGAAAGTAGAGCATTGCAGTAGTCTAACCTAGAAGTGACAAAAGCATGGATTAATTTTTCTGCATCATTTTTGGACAGAAAGTTTCTGATTTTTGCAATGTTACGTAGATAGAAAAAAGCTGTCCTTGAAATGGTCTTGATATGTTCTTCAAAAGCGAGATCAGGGTCCAGAGTAACGCCGAGGTCCTTCACAGTTTTATTTGAGACGACTGTACAACCATTAAGATTAATTGTCAGATTCAACAGAAGATCTCTTTGTTTCTTGGGACCTAGAACAAGCATCTCTGTTTTGTCCGAGTTTAAAAGTAGAAAGTTTGCAGCCATCCACTTCCTTATGTCTGAAACACGGGCAATTTTGGGGCTTCACCATGTTTCATTGAAATGTACAGCTGTGTGTCATCCGCATAGCAGTGAAAGTTAACATTATGTTTTCGAATAACATCCCCAAGAGGTAAAATATATAGTGAAAACAATAGTGGTCCTAAAACGGAACCTTGAGGAACACCGAAATTTACAGTTGATTTGTCAGAGGACAAACCATTCACAGAGACAAACTGATATCTTTCCGACAGATAAGATCTAAACCAGGCCAGAACTTGTCCGTGTAGACCAATTTGGGTTTCCAATCTCCAAAATAATGTGGTGATCGATGATATCAAAAGCAGCACTAAGGTCTAGGAGCACGAGGACAGATGCAGAGCCTCGGTCCGATGCCATTAAAATGTCATTTACCACCTTCACAAGTGCCGTCTCAGTGCTATGATGGGGTCTAAAACCAGACTGAAGCATTTCGTATACATTGTTTGTCTTCAGGAAGACAGTGAGTTGCTGCGCAACAGCCTTTTCTAAAAATTTTGAGAGGAATGGAAGATTCGATATAGGCCGATAGTTTTTTATATTTTCTGGGTCAAGGTTTGGCTTTTTCAAGAGAGGCTTTATTACTGCCACTTTTAGTGAGTTTGGTACACATCCAGTGGATAGAGAGCCTTTCAGTAGTTTAGTTGGAATAGGGTCCAGTATGCAGCTTGAAGATTTAGAGGCCATGATTATTTTCATCATTGTGTCAAGAGATATAGTACTAAAACACTTGAGCTTCTCTCTTGATCCTAGGTCCTGGCAGAGTTGTGCAGACTCAGGACAACTGAGCTTTGAAGGAATGCGCAGATTTAAAAAGGAGTTTTTCCTCAAAGAAGTTCATGAATTTATCACTGCTAAAGTGAAAGTTATCCTCTCTTGGGGAATGCTGCTTTTTAGTTAGCTTTGCGACAGTATCAAAAAGGAATTTCGGATTGTTCTTATTTTCCTCAATTAAGTTAGAAAAATAGGATGATCGAGCAGCAGTAAGGGCTCTTCGGGACTGCATGGTACTGTCTTTCCAAGCTAGTCGGAAGTCTTCCAGTTTGGTGTGGCACCATTTCCGTTACAATTTTCTGGAAGCTTGCTTCAGAGCTCGGGTATTTTCTGTGTACCAGGGAGCTAGTTCCTTATGAGAAATGTTTTTAGTTTTTAGGGGTGCAACTGCATCTAGGGTATTGCGCAAGGTTAAATTGAGTTCCTCAGTTAGGTGGTTAACTGATTTTTGTCCTCTGGCATCCTTGGGTAGACAGAGGGAATCTGGAAGGACATCAAGGAATCTTTGTGTTGTCTGTGAATTTATAGCACGACTTTTGATGTTCCTTAGTTGTGATCTGAGCAGATTATTTGTTGCAATTGCAAACGTAATAAAATGGTGGTCCGATAGTCCAGGATTATGAGGAAAAACATTAAGATCCACAACATTTATTCCACGGAACAAAACTAGGTCCAGCGTATGACTGTGACAGTGAGTGGGTCCAGAGACATGTTGGACAAAACCCACTGAGTCGATGATGGCTCCGAAAGCCTTTTGGAGTGGGTCTGTGGACTTTTCCATGTGAATATTAAAGTCACCAAAGATTAGAATATTATCTGCTGTGACTACAAGGTCCGATAGGAATTCAGGGAACTCAGTGAGGAACGCTGTATATGGCCCAGGAGGCCGGTAAACAGTAGCTATAAAAAGTGATTGAGTAGGCTGCATATATTTCATGACTAGAAGCTCAAAAGACGAAAACGGCATTTTCTTTTGTAAATTGAAATTTGCTATCGTAAATGTTAGCAACACCTCCGCCTTTGCGGGATGCACGGGGGATATGGTCACTAGTGTAGCCAGGAGGTGAGGCCTCATTTAACACATTAAATTCATCAGGCTTAAGCCATGTTTCAGTCAGTCCAATCACATCAAGATTATGATCAGTGATCAGTTCATTGACTATAATTGCCTTTGAAGTAAGGGATCTAACATTAAGTAGCCATATTTTTTGAGATGTGAGGTATCATGATCTCTTTCAATAATGACAGGAATGGAGGTGGTCTTTATCCTAGTGAGATTGCTAAGGCGAACACCGCCATGTTTAGTTTTGCCCAACCTAGGTCGAGGCACAGACACGGTCTCTATGGTGATAGCTGAGCTGACTACACTGACTGTGCTAGTGGCAGACTCCACTATGCTGGCAGGCTGGCTAACAGCCTGCTGCCTGGCCTGCACCCTATTTCATTGTGGAACTAGAGGAGTTAGAGCCCTGTCTATGTTGGTAGATAAGATGAGAGCACCCCTCCAGCTTGGATGGAGTCCGTCACTCCTCAGCAGGTCAGGCTTGGTCCTGTTTGTGGGTGAGTCCCAGAAAGAGGGCCAATTATCTACAAATTCTATCTTTTGGGAGGGGCAGAAAACAGTTTTCAGCCAGCGATTGAGTTGTGAGACTGTTGTAGAGCTCATCACTCCCCCTAACTGGGAGGGGGCCAGAGACAATTATTCGATGCCGACACATCTTTCTAGCTGATTTACACGCAGAAGCTATGTTGCGCTTGGTGATCTCTGACTGTTTCATCCTAACATCGTTGGTGCCGACGTGGATAACAATATCTCTATACTCTCTACACTCGCCAGTTTTAGCTTTAGCCAGCACCATCTTCAGATTAGCCTCAACGTCGGTAGCCCTGCCCCCCGGTAAACAGTGTATGATCGCTGGATGATTCGTTTTAAGTCTAATACTGCGGGTAATGGAGTCGCCAATGACTAAAGTTTTCAATTTGTCAGAGCTATTGGTGGGAAGCTTCGGCGTCTCAGACCCCGTAACGGGAGGAGTAGAGACCAGAGAAGACTCGGCCTCTGACTCGACTCGCTGCTTAATGGGGAAAACCGGTTGAAAGTTTCTGTTGACTGAATGAGCGACACCGGTTGAGCGTTCCTACAGCATTTCCTTCCAGAAACCGTGAGAAAGTTGTCCGGCTGCGGGGACTGTGCCAGGGGATTTATACTACTATCTGTACTTACTGGTGGCACAGACGCTGTTTCATCCTTTCCTACACTGGAATTACCCTTGCCTAACGATTGCGTCTGAAGCTGGACTTGTAGCACAGCTATCCTCGCCGTAAGGCGAGTACAGCGACTGCAATTAGAAGGCATAATGTTAATGTTATTACTTAGCTTCGGCTGTTGGAGGTCCTGACGAATCGTGTCCAGATAAAGCGTCCGGAGTGAAAAAGTTTGAGGGAAAAAAAACAAAAATATAAACGGTAATTATAAAGTAAAAATCGTAAAGTTGTCAGGTAGCAAAATAGGTTGGCAACAAAACGCACAGCAACTCGAAAACAAGTCTGCAAGTTGTGACCGGAAATGATGGATTTTTATGAGTGGAAACACTGTCTGCTTACCATCCTCAGTAGCTTTCCATCTAGGTTGTCAATACCAGGTGTCTTCTCAATATTAACGGACAACAATAATTGTTACCACCTCTCCAACACTAAATTTACAAAATTCAAAATTACAATGCTTTATTTCATTTGTATATATTTTATGTATTATGGCCAGGGTTGGGGATGGCTGTTCACAAATCTAAATGTGTATTTGAACCCAATAATGGTTGAATTGAAGACGTTTAAGCTGCCTGTCAATCATTGTTTTTGAAACCAATGGATAGCCAGTGAAAAATGAGATCTTGCAACAGCTGCATAGTGCGTATCCCAGCCTATGGAATAAAAGTCAGGCTTTTATTTCTCAATCTAATTCATGATGATAAGACTAATAAATCCATAGGCCTAAATGGGTACATGCTCAAACTCGTACACTTTGAAATAGACTTAAAGGGGTAATCTGTAGTTGCTATATCCAAAGTTCCTGGTTCTGATCTGGTCCTGTGAGAGGGATATGTGTAGAGGGAGGAAGGAGAAGAGAGATGGTGAAGGATGGTGGGGGTGGGTGGAGAGTATGTCCATCAGCCTGGGCTGGTGCTGGAGGAGGAGCGATGTGGCGGCAAGGCTGGATACTGAGAGATCTAGGAGGGGGAGACAATTTCTAGGGTGGAGGGATCAGGGGTGGTAAAAAGTGTGTGTGTGGGGGGGGGTATGGGGAAAGGTTTAGGAGGGGGAGATGGTTCCTCTGAGGTATAGAGGACTTCGGGGAGCCTACGTGCTGGCTTTGGAGTTCTGATTCTGTTTTTTTGTATTGTCTGGTCTTTTGCCGTTGTGTTGTTGTGTCTTCGTTTTTAGTTTTTTGTTTGTCGTCTAGATTTTGTGTGTTCTGGGCATTGTGGTTCTTCTTCTTCACTGCCAGAGGAGTAGAGGCATTTTGAGAGGGGAGGGGAGGTTTCTTTTGGCAGGTGGGCTTGGGAACCAGCTCCTCTCTGGCCCAGGGTTTGAGGGAGGTGGAGAGGAAGGGGATGGTGGTGGATGCTCCGGCAGGGTTGAGTGTCATTTCTGGGGCGTCTTGGGTGGTGAAAGGGGTGGGGCCCGTTTCTGTGGCGTCTTTGGTGATGGGTTGGGCAGGGGCATGTGGAAAGGTCTGGGTCTGGTTCTGGGTCTTCGTTGTTGTCTGGTGGAGCGGGTGGGGACAATTTCTGGGACATCTTTGGTGGTGGGTTAGGCGGCGCATGTGGAAAGGTCTGGTTCCTTGTCAGTTGTTGTCTGGTGGAGGTGGTGTTGGGTTAAAATTTGGGTTGGTGGGGTTGGTGGCATAGGCACTTGCCCTTGCGCGGTAAGAATTGAGGCAGGTTTTAAAGAAGTGGCCCTCTTTCCCTCACAGGTTGCTGGGTTTTGTGGAAGTAGGGTCGAGGTAGGCTGGTCCCCTTTACAGATTATGCAGATTATGGCTGTGCAGGCTGTGGTCAGATAGCAGTGTTTTGGAGGTGTAACTGCATTACAGATGTCAAATCCGCGAGTGGCTGCTCGTGTGGTCATTGTCACGAAGCCACAACCATCCTACTTGTGTTCAAAGTTCAGAACATGAAAGTGTAGACTATATAGAAATAATGACATTCAAATGTTTAATCATTAAAGCAAATAATGAAGATTTCTATGAGCCTTACTGATGTGTAGATTACATATCATATTCCAGTGTTCCAACTTGTAAACAAGGCTGCAAGGGATTTCTCTTAATGCAGCCAATGGCAATTTCGACTTCAGGTATAATGCCAGGACATGCTTGTGGATTTGACAGCTCTAACACAGTTCCACCTCCGACAGTGCAAAAACAATTTATGTGGGTGCCATCTAGCGCAGATCTGATAGAATCTAGCCCTAAGTGTGCATAAATGCTCTCTGGATTTGAACTTGAACTTGCAACTTGGGGTCCGGAGTGCATTAATGTCTCAAGAGCTCCACCAGATGGTTATCTGTTACCAACGAAAACCGAAACAGCCTATACTGGTGTAACTAAACACAGAACAAGGACATCAGGACACTAAGGACAATCACCCACGAAACACTCAAAGAATATGGCTGCCTAAATATGGTTCCCAATCAGAGACAACGATAAACACCTGCCTCTGATTGAGAACCACTTCAGACAGCCATAGACTTAACTAGAACACCCCACTAAGCTACAATCCCAATACAAACACACCACCTACAAAAACCCATGCCACACCCTGGCCTGACCAAATAAATGAAGATAAACACAAAATACTTCGACCAGGGCGTGACAATATCCATATACTCTCAAAAATAAGAGTACGGTTACGATATAGCGTTGTTCCTTTCAGAGGTACACATAGGAACATGGTACTTGTCTGTACCTTTTAGGGTACATGTGCGGATAATCTAGTATAATGGTACATTTTTCTACCCAATATATTACATGTAGAGCTGTGTTCGTAACCATGCGGGTGGTGGGAATTTAACAGTTGTGAAGTTTTCAATACCAGTTGGATGCATTCACGTGCTTTGAAATTTTGGGGAAACGCCAATGGCCAACAAGATGCGTCAACCATAAACTAAGAGTACAGCAAAGCTTCCCCAAACCATCACACTACCGCCACCATGCTTGACCATTGGTTTAAGGTTCTTACTGTAGAATACAGTGTTTGGTTTTCGGCAGGAATAATGGCACCCATGTCGTCCAAAAAGTTATACTTTTGAATCATCTGTCCATAGAATATTCTTCGAAGTGGTTTTGGGCAAACTTCTGTCATGGAAAGATAATCTTTTTTATTATCTACATTTCTATCAGCTTAATATCCAAATTTCAATCAGTTTAATACTTTCCACACTCACACAACTTTCACATCCACATTGCCTTCGTGCTATTACTTGACTTAAGACTAATGGTATCAGTTTTATTGGTTTTGTTATTAAAAATATCTATTTTTTATACAAATTCATTTAAATTGACGTACTGAAATCAGTAGCCGTGTTTGCGGATGATGTGTCTCCTCCTGGGCAGCTCAGAGTAAGGGTCTGGCCAGGTCCTTCTCCTCTTTTGCTCAGACAGGAATTTTCCTCACGCTATTATAAAATGCACCACTGGTTTTCCTCGCAGACCCCCACTGGAAAGCTCCGCAGGCAGAATCAATCATCCAATTCGTGACGCCAAATTGTCGTGGAAATTCTACACGATTCTAACATTTAACTGGAGAGGTTCCAACAATCTGTCAGGAGCTCTCCCGGGGCAGTCCCGTTAGTTCTCTTATATACTGCAGTTATATTTGCATGATTTAGCTTATTCATCATTCATCATTCATAATTCATCATTAACATTTGCTTCATGCATTTGACAGACCAATACCTCACAAGGCTTCTTCTCTTTAAGCTGAGAGCTTGAAACTGAGATATATTGCGTTCTCAAATCAAGGGTATGGGCGTACTGGTAAATTGCAGATTCTATTAGTGAGGATAGTGAGGATTCGTTCAACATGAAAATGGCTTAAAAGCAACAAATGTGTAGTTTTGGACTGGCCTAATCCCAATTGAGATGTTGTGGCAGGACTTGAAATGAGCAGTTCATGCTTGAAAACCCAAAAATGAGTTACAGCAGTTCTGCATGGAAGAGAGGGCCAAAACATCCCCACAGCGACGTGAGAGACTGATAAACAAATACAGGAAGCACTGCAGCTAAAGGTGGCATAACCAGCTTTTGAGTGTGAAGGGGCAATAACGTTTTCACACAGGGGCATTGGGTGTTGCATAACATTGTTGTGTTATTTGTTCACTCAGGTTCCCTTTATCTAATATTAGCTTTTGGTTGAATGCCTGATAACATTCAATATAAAAAATATGCAAAAGTAGAGAAAACTGTCCTCCTGAATGGCACAGTGGTCTAAGGCATTGCAGTGCTAGCTGTGCCACTAAACATTCTGGGTTTGAGTCCAGGCTCTGTCACGCTGACATGGTGTTTCCTCTGACATATTGGTGCAGCTGGCTTCCGGGTTAAGTGGGCATTGTGTCAAGAAGCAGTGTGGCTTGGTTGGGTTGTGTTTCGGAGGACACACAGCTCTTGACCTTCGTCTCGCCCGAGTCCGTACGGGAGTTGCAGTGATGAGACAAGACTGTAACTACCAATTGGATACCATGAAAAAGGGGTAAAGAGAAAACTAAATAATTACTTTCTCACGGCATTGTACTTTCATTCATTTTTTAAAACTGGTACAGTAATCTACTATCACTTACGCTATCTCCAGACTAGTCTTGTGAGGGTTCATAGTTTGTGGGCCAAAACGTTCGGACGCTACAGACATTTCCGTGAGAAGACAGATTTTCAGGATGTCCCATGGTCTGACAAACACAACTATAGCTCTGCCACTTTCATCGCAGATGGGCGATGTTGGCAGATGCACTGGATTTGAAACGCAGTCCAAGCAAAACAACAGAAACTGTATCTCTATCTTAAATTGATGGATTTTGATGGGGATTTTTTTATAATGCTAATTAAATTCCCACTTGTTACAGGTGGGCTATTGTAAAATTCACAGTAGTTTACTCTAGTTAATCCATCACACTCACTGACATGATGGTCTGGTAGGAAAGTGATTATTACAATTACATAGTTATCTATTGACACAATCTTATAGTTCTTTGGTATTAAATTCTGTTTTTTCTTTTGGAAAAGTTTTATTGTTGCATTTCTTTTAAAAACAGCACATATATATTTTACACACAAAAACGTTATAAAATCATAACAAACAGCATTTGAATATTACATTTACATTTGTTAAAAAGTACACGTTAAAAACAATAGAAACAATCATGAATAAAATTACTTTTTCTTGTATAACAAATCTGTAAAAGCCATTTAAAATGTGTACAATTGATTTTACAAAGGTAAAACAATTTTAAGACATGAAAACATGTTAAAAAGTCACTTTGTTAAAAAAGCTGTCCTCGGTACTTTGCACAGGTAGGCACCGCAGCGCTGTCAAGCAATGACCGCCGGGACCTTGGGTGTTGTGGGGGACCGTTCGCCTGGGGTCATGGCCCCCTTTTTTCCATACCACCCCAGGGTTTCCGTGGCTACCATGGTCACTGCCTGCGGGGTGGTCACTACTCGTTTCACTACCAGCAGGTTGTGGGAGGACCACAGCGCATCCTTCAGACACATGAGAGGGGGCCAGAGCTTGGTGAAGGCCTTCGGTGGAATAGGCATTTGGCCCACGCCATACAGCATGAGCATTAGGTCATCCCCTGCTGGCAGACACGGGGAGATCAGGGTGCCTGCATCCTTCCACATGTCCCTGGCGGCTCTGCAATCCCAGAGCAAATGACTCTCCGACTCATCTTGGCCGCGGCCTGGTCGGGGGAACGCGGGTGTCCTTGCCATGCCCCGGGAGTGCATAACGGTCCTGACCAGGAGGATCCCATGGGCGACCATTCCAGGACAGGTCCCGGTGCTGGTTCAGCAGAGCAGGATGGGCCACATTGCGCCAAAACGTTGTGGGCTCACCTAGAGCAGGGAATTTCAAGAATTTCCTGTATTTAGCGCCATCCATCATTCCTTCAATTCTAACCAGTTTCCCAGTCCCTGCCGATGAAAAACATCCCCACAGCATGATGCTTCCACCACCATGCTTCACTGTGGGGATGGTGTTCTTGGGTTGATTAGAGGTGTTGGGTTTGCGCCAGACAGAGTTTTCCTTGATGGCCAAAAAGCTCAATTTTAGTCTCATCTGACCAGAGTACCTTCTTCCATATGTTTGGAGAGTCTCCCAAATTCATTTTGGCAAACACCAAACATGTTTGCTTATTTTTTTCTGGTCAGTCTTCCGTATAGCCCAGCTCTGTGGAGTATACGGCTTAAAGTGGTCTAATGGACAGATACTCCAATCTCTGCTGTGGAGCTTTGCAGCTCCTTCGGGGTTATTTGGTTGCTTCTTTGATTAATGCCCTCCTTGCCTGGTCCATGAGTTTTGGTGGGCGGCCCTCTCTTGGCAGGTTTGTTGTGGTGCCATATTCTTTCCATTTTTTAATAATGGATTCAATGGTGCTCCGTGGGAGGTTAAAAGTTTTGGATATTTTTTATAACCCAACTCTGATCTGTACTTCTCCACAACTTTGTCCCTGGCCTGTTTGGAGAGCTCCTTGGTCTTCATACAGCATGGGGCGACAGGGTAGCCTAGTGGTTAGAGCGTTGGACTAGTAACCGGAAGGTTGCGAGTTCAAACCCCTGAGCTGACAAGGTACAAATCTGTCGTTCTGCCCCTGAACAGGCAGTTAACCCACTGTTCCCAGGCTGTCATTGAAAATAAGAATTTGTTCTTAACTGACTTGCCTGGTTAAATAAAGGTAAAAAAAAAATAGTGCTGCTTGCTTGGTGGTGTCGCTTGCTTTGTGGTGTTGCAGACTCTGGGGTCTTTCAGAGTAGGTATATATATACTGATATCATGTGGCACTTAAATAAAGTTCACCTGTGTGTAATCTAACTAATTATGTGGCTTCTGAAGGTAATTGGTTGCACCAGATCTTATTTAGGGGCTTCATAGCAAAGGGGGTGAATAAAAAAGAATAGTGCTGCTTGCTTGGTGGTGTCGCTTGCTTTGTGGTGTTGCAGACTCTGGGGCCTTTCAGAGTAGGTATATATATACTGATATCATGTGGCACTTAAATAAAGTTCACCTGTGTGTAATCTAACTAATTATGTGACTTTTGAAGGTAATTGGTTGCACCAGATCTTATTTAGGGGCTTCATAGCAAAGGGGGTGAATACATACGCACGCACCACTTTTCCATTTTTATTATTTTTGAATTTTTTTGAAAGAAGTATTTTTTTAAATTTCACTTCACCAATGTATACTAATTTGTGTATGTCCATTACATGAAATCCAAATAAAAATCAATTTAAATTACAGGTTGTAAATGCAACAAAATATGAAAAACGCCAAGGGGGATGAATGCTTTTGCAAGGCACTGTACATATCCCAACCAGAAGCCATGGATTACAGGCAACATCCGCACTGAGCTAAAGGATAGAGCTGCCGCTATCCAGGAGTAGGACATAGTCCGGACGCTAATAAGAAAACCTGCTACGCACTCAGACGAACCATCAAACAGACTTTACAGGACTAAGATCGAAGTCTACCATTTAAATTACAGGTTGTAATGCAACAAAATAGTAAAAATGCGATGGGGAATACTTTTGCACGGCACTGTATGGGGAAATTAATGGCATTTTTGTAGAGTTTTTGGATAAACACTGATAATAAGGTCTGTGGTAAGCACAATCTTAGGACATCTATTGTGTTTTGTTTCTATGAAATCATCTTCTGCAGCTAACGTCATGTTTTGTGTATTTTATAGAACTTACAGTGGGGAGAACAAGTATTTGATACACTGCCAATTTTGCAGGTTTTCCTACTTACAAAGCATGTAGAGGTCTGTAATTTTTATCATATCATCATTTCAACTGTGAGAGAAGGAATCTAAAACAAAAATCCAGAAAATCACATTGTATGATTTTTAAGTAATTAATTAGCATTTTATTGCATGACATAAGTATTTGATACATCAGAAAAGCAGAACTTAATATTTGGTACAGAAACCTTTGTTTGCAATTACAGAGATCATACGTTTCCTGTAGTTCTTGACCAGGTTTGCACACACTCCAGCAGGGATTTTGGCCCACTCCTCCACACAGACCTTATTCAAATCCTTCAGGTTTTGGGGGTGTCGCTGGGCAATACGGACTTTCAGCTCCCTCCAAAGATTTTCTATTGGGTTCAGGTCTGGAGACTGGCTAGGCCACTCCAGGACCTTGAGATGCTTCTTACGGAACAACTCCGTAGTTGCCCTGGCTGTGTGTTTCGGGTCGTTGTCATGCTGGAGGACCCAGCCACGACCCATCTTCAATGCTCTTACTGAGGGAAGGAGGTTGTTGGCCAAGATCACGCGATACATGGCCCCATCCATCCTCCCCTCAATACGGTGCAGTCGTCCTGTCCCCTTTGCAGAAAAGCATCCCCAAAGAATGATGTTTCCACCGCCATGCTTCATGGTTGGGATGGTGTTCTTGGGGTTGTACTCATCCTTTTTCTTCCTCCAAACACTGTGAGTGGAGTTTAGACCAAAAAGCTCTATTGTTGTCTCATCAGACCACATGACCTTCTCCATCCCAGCCTTGTGCAGGTCTGCAATTTTATCCCTGATGTCCTTACATAGCTCTCTGGTCTTGGCCATTGTGGAGAGGTTGTTTGAGTCTGTTTGATTGAGTGCGTGGACAGGTGTCTTTTATACAGGTAACGAGTTCAAACAGGTGCAGTTAATACAGGTAATGAGTGGAAAACAGGAGGGCTTCTTAATGAAAAAGTAACCCGTCTGTGATTACCAGAACTCTTACTGGTTGGTAGGTGATCAAATACTTATGTCATACAATAAAATGCAAATTAATCACTTAAAAATCATACAATGTGATTTTCTGAATTTTTGTTTTAGATTCTGTCTTTCACAGTTGAAGTGTACCTATGATAAAAATTACAGACCTCTACATGCTTTGTAAGTAGGAAAACCTGCAAAATCGGCAGTGTGTCAAATACTTGTTCTCCCCACTGTATGTAGTCAAAAAAGCACATAAAAGCTTCATAATTCATGTTAACTGACTGATATTATCTCATAGATCAAAACGTATTAGATCTCCTAAATCTACTAAAACCTTAGCCCTAATTTTTGTTGTTTAATACAAAACCCTATTATTTCACCATTCATTTTCCCCCACAGGAATGACTGAACAAAACAGAGTTAACAAATTTCAGTTTTTTGGGACTATAAGCTGGCGAGCTCTATGCCATACCTTCTTAACTGCCCGTGGGAAGACTCATTAAGTTGTAATGATTTGAATGAAATATAGAACTTCAGTCTCACAAGCAACATTATGTTCATGAATGTAGTTATATAAGAAGAGGTACGACAGAGTGCTATGGGTTTGATTATGATACTGCTATCTCTTATCTGATTTATGGTCCACTGAAGCAGCCTGGGATGGTGCTGCCTGAGAAAATACAGTCTGCCATTTGACCTCTTGAGGAAGATCCAATCTGTCATCAAGTGGTTCTGTTTCTTCATCAGACAGTGGAGTCATCGGTGAGAGCAGCTCCATGGTCTCTTCATAGTGAGAGAGAGAGAAACACAACACCTAACACACACCCTTACCTGGGTCCTAAACTCATAGCAAGGCAGCCAAAGCATACTGTAGTGGTGCAACCCAGTAGTCTACAGTGGCTTCCTCTATATCCGTTCATTCATTTGTAGTGATCTGAACAGCAGATATGTGAAAGCACTTTCTTACTTGTTTTCACCCGTCCAGTTCTTTCAGATCAGAATGAGCAGAGAACAGAAACTATTGACATTGAGCCACTTCAGGCTATTGATGCACCCAAAACCTTGGGGGAGGTGCCATACTGTCCTGTTCCTCGAATTTGAGGTTGGCTCCGTTGATGTCCATACAGGAGCGGAGACACTCCCTCATCACCATGCCAACTCACACACACTAAGCCACCGTCCAGGTGACTCTGCATCCCTACCGGCATGCAGCTCTGACAGGTGGAAGGACATCAGGGTCGTGTTCATTTGCCCATAACAAAATGCTCATTGACGTTTCACGTAGGGAATTGTTTTCCATTTCTCAAATGAACACAACCCAGAGGCGGACAGGTCAGAAGGTAGTGTGAACAGCTCTGATCGTTTGACCTAATACTGTGATGTCGTGTTCAAATCAAATCAAATGTTATTGGTCACGTACACATATTTTGCAGATGTTATTGCGGGTGTAGCGAAATGCTTGTTTTCCGAGCTCCAACGGTGCAGTAGTATCTAGCAAATCACAACAATACACACAAATCTAAGAGTAAAAGAATGGAATTAAGAAGGACAAGCAATGTCAGATTGGCATTGACTAAAATACAGTTGAATACAGTATATACATATGAAATGAGTAAAGCTGTATGTAAAGATTATTAAAGTGACTAGTCTTCCATTATTAAAGTGACCAGTGAGTCCATGTCTATGTACATACGGCAGCAGCCTTTAAGGTGCAGGGTTGAGTATCCGGCTAATGATGGCTATTTAACAGTCTGATGGCCTTGAGATTTAAGCTATTTTTAAATCTCTCGGTCCCAGCTGATTCACCTGTACTGACCTCGCCTTCTGGATGAGGGTGGGGTGAACAGGCCATGGCTCGGGTAGATGATGTTCTTGATGATCTATTTGGCCTTCCTGTGATATCAGGTGCTGTAGGTGTCCTGGAGGGCAGGCAATGAGCCTCCGGTGATACGTTAGGCAGACCGCACCACCCTCTGGAGAGCCCTGGTGTCGTTGCCATACAAGGCGATGATACAGCCTTTACAGGAGGCTCTCAATTGTGCATCTGTAAAAGTTTGTGAGGGTCTTAGGGGCCAAGCCAAATTTCTTCAGCCTCCTGAGGTTGAAGAGGCGCTATTGAGGCGCCTTCTTCACCACACTGTCTGTGTGCGTGGACCATTTCAGATTGTCAGTGATGTGTACACAGAGGAACTTGAATCTTTCACCTTGTCCACTGTGGTCCTGTCGATGTGGATAGGGGCATGCTCCCTCTGCTGTCTCCTGAAATCCACGATTGGGGGGTGATACCGGAGTGTAGCTCCAGAGAGGGTTGGCACTGGGGTTTGCCCAGGCCTGACACAGCAACTGTAGCACACACACACACACACACACACACACACACACACACACACACACACACACACACACACACACACACACACACACACACACACACACACACACACACACACAGAGTCAACAACATTGTCATAAGTACACATACACTGTATATCATTACAACACTAAAGACTTTTGTTGTACACTCACCTGTATAATTAGTGGCCTCTCCGTGTCCTGAGCGGTTAAATAAATTTGATTAGTTTAGAAATAAATTATATTTATCTTTGTGAGCACAAATTAATCAACCAATCAATGCACATAAAACAAAAAATTCAGAGATTCTTGCTGCAATAGAGCATGCTGGGGAATATTATATACGGTTCTATGTAGAACCCTTCTTTCTTCCAAACAAATCATCTTTCCTTCCAAAGAATCATCAAAGAACCCTTTCTTCCAAAAACCCTGGAACCCTTTTTTCTAAGAGTGTAGCTAATACGAATGGTGCAGTAATCAAATGTATCAAGACAGAAACAGTTTGTGCTGGCGCACCTCTCTTACAAGGGCCTTTACAAGCAAACACTTTCTGGGGAAGATATCAGGACGGCTCCAGCAAGCTAGTTGGTTAGAAAAGCCGCTATCTATGCTTTCCCGCCTTGATAACTAGGTAGCATCTGACTGCAGGTAATCTTACTCAGAGTTAGCTGCTAGAGAAAAAAATGTGTTTGCTAACGTTAGCTAGCTAAATATATAACCAATGTTAGCTAGCTACATGCACACATACACTAATGATTAGCTAACCACCAAATCAAATCAAATCTAATTGCATTTGTGTAGACCATACAGTGAAATGCTTACCAACAATGCAGTTTTAAGTAAAAATAAGTGTCAAATAAAAAATAGATAAGTAAAAAATATATATATTTATATATTAAGAAGTAAAAGTAACAAATAATTAGAGACCAGCAGTAAAATCACAACAGCGAGGCTATATACAGGGGATACCGGTACAGAGGCAATGTTTGGAGACATCGGTTAGTTGAGGTAATTGAGGTAATATGTACGTGTAGGTAGAGTTAAAATTACTATGCATAGATAATAAACAGAGAGTAGCAGCAGCATAAAAGAGGGCGGGGGGCAATGCTAATAGTCTGGGTAGCTATTTGATTAGCTGAGTCTTATGCTTGGTGGTAGAGGCTGTTAAGAAGTCTTTTGGACCTAGACTTGGCGCTCCTGTACCGCTTGCCGTGTGGCAGCATATAGAACAGTGAATGACTAGGGTGTCTGGCGTCTTTGACAATTTTTAGGGTCTTCCTCTGACATCCCCGGGTTTGAGGTCCTGGATGGCAGAAAGCTTGGCCCCAGTGTTGTACTGGACCGTACACATCACCCTCTGTAGTGCCTTGCGGTCGGAGGCCGAGCAGTTGCCATATCAGGCAGTGATGCAACCAGTCAGGATGCTCTTGATGGTGCAGCTGTTGAACTTTTTGAGGATCTGAGGACCCATGCCAAATCTTCTCCTGAGGAGGAATAGGCTTTGTCGTGCCCTCTTCACGGCTGTCTTGGTGTGTTCAGACCATTATATTTTGTTGGTGATGTGGACACCAAGGAACTAAAAGGTCTAAACCTGCTCCACTACAGCCCTGTCGATGAGAATGAGGGCATGCTCGGTCCTCCTTTTCCTGTAGTCCACAATCCTCTCCTTTGTCTTGATCACGTTGAGGGAGAGATTGTTGTCCTGGCACCACAGTGCCAGGTCTCTGGCCTTCTCTCTATAGGCTGTGTCATCGCTGTCTGTGATCAGGCCTACCACTGTTGTGATAGCGGTAAACTTAATGATGGTGTTGGAGTCGTGCCTGCCCATGCAGTCATGAGTGAACAGTGAGTACAGGAGGGGACTGAGCATGCACCCCTGAGGGGCCCCGTGTTGTGGATCAGCATGGCGGATGTGTTGTTACCTACCCTTACCACATGGGGGTGGCCCATCAGGCAGTCCAGGATCCAGTTGCAGAGGGAGGTGTTAGTCCCAGGGCCCTTTGCTTAGTGATGAGCTTTGAAGGCACTATGGTGTTGAATGCTGAGCTGTAGTCAATGAATAGCTTTCTCACATAGGTGTTCCTTTTGTCCAGGTGGGAAAGGGCAGTGTGAAGTTTAATAGAGATTGCATCATCTGTGGATCTGTTGGGGCCAGTATGCAAATTAGAGTGGGTTTAGGGTTTCTGGGATAATGGTGTTGATGTGAGCCATGACCAGCTTTTCAAAGCACTTCTTGGCTACAGACGTGAGTGCTATGGGTCGGAAGTAATTTAAGCAGGTTACCTTAGCGTTCTTGGGAACAGAGACTATGGTGGTCTGCTTGAAACATATTGGTATTACAGACTCAGTCAGGGACAGGTTGAAAATGTCAGTAAAGACACTTGCCAGTTGGACAGCGCATGCTCGGAGCACACGTCCTGGTAATCCATCTGGCCCTGTGGCCTTGAATGTTGAACTGTTTAAAGATCTAACATCGGCTACTTGCCTCAAATCTGGTAGGCTCGCGGCTGTGCTTCCCTTTGGAGTCTGTAATAGTTTGCAAGCCCTGCCACATCCGACGAGCATCGGAGCCGGTGTAGTACAATTCCATCTTAGTCCTGTATTGACGCTTTGCCAGTTTGATGGTTCATCGGAGGATATAGCGGGATTTATTATTAGCTTCTGGGTTAGAGTTCCACACCTTGAAAGCGGCAGCTCTACCCTTTAGCTCAGTGAGGATGTTGCCTGTAATCCATGGCTTCTGGTTGTGGTATGTACGTACAGTCACTGTGGGGATGATGTTATCAATGTACTTATTGATGAAGCCAGTGACTGATGTGGTGTACTCAATGCCACCGGAAGAATCCCGGAACATCCAGGAAAAGTCTGTGCTACAGTGGGAAAACAGTCCTGTAGCTTAGCATCTGCTTTATCTGACCACTTTTTTTGTAGATTTTTTTTCTCCCTCTGGTTGCACTTTTAGCATGCTGGTAGAAATTAGGTAAAATCAATCTAAGTTTCCCTGCATTAACCTGTTTGGGCTAGGGGGCAGCATTTTCACTTTTGGATGAAAAGCGTGCCCAGAGTAAACTGCCTCCTACTCAGGCCCAGATGCTAATATATGCATATCATTAGTAGTATTGGATAGAACACACTCTGTAGTTTCTAAAACTGTTTGAATGATGTATGTGAGTATAACAGAACTCATTTGGCAGGCAAAAACCTGAGAAAAAATCCAAACAGGAAGTGGGAAATCTGAGATTTGTCGTTTTTCAACTCAGTCCCTATTGAAGATACAGTGGGATATTGGTTATGTTGCACTTCCTAGGGCTTCCACTAGATGTCAACTGTCTTTAGAAAATTGTTTGATGCTTCTACTATGAAGGGGGGCTGAATGAGAGGGGAATAAGTCAGAGGTCTGCCAGCAGCCACGAGCTCAGTCACGCACATTCACATGAGAGGTAGCTCCCGTTCCATTGCTTTTCTACAGACAATGGAATTCTCCGGTTGGAACATTATTGAACATTTATGATAAAAACATCCTGAAGATTGATTCTATACATCGTTTGATATGTTTCTACGACCAGTAATATAACTTTTTGGATTTTAGTCCGACCTTTCCGCTGGAAGTTGCACGCTTGTTTCGATTTGTTTACCAAACACCCTAACAAAAGGAGGTATATGGAAATAGACAAATCAAACATTTACTGTGGAACTGGGATTCCTAGGAGTGCATTCTGATGAAGATCATCAAAGGTAAGTAAATATTTCTAATGCTATTTCTGACTAATGTTGACTGCGCAACATGGCGGATATTTCTTTTGGCTGGAGTACCGTACTCAGATTATTGCATGGTATGCTTTTTCTGTAAAGTTTTTTTGAAATCTGACACAGCGGTTGCATTAACTTCTTAGAGATAGGGGGCAGCATTTCCACTTTTGGATAAATAGCGTGCACAATTTCAACTTCCTGCTACTCATGCCAGGAATATATTATATGCATATGATTAGTAGGATAGAAAACACTCTGAAGTTTCTAAAACTGGTAAAATCATGTCTGTGACTATAACAGAACTTATGTAGCAGGCAAAACCCCAAGGAAAAACTGTTCATAATAAAAAAAAATCCTCTAACAGTTCCCTCAGTTGTCTTTGCCAAGGGAAATTAGATAGCGCCCATTTTACAGTTCCTACGACTTCCACAGGATGTCACCAGTTTTTGGAATTAGGTTGAAGTTAATCATTGGTGAAACGAAGGAGAGGCACATCCTGGAACAACGTTACACTGTTGATAGTTACGCAAGAGGGAAAATGGTGCATGTTTTGTTTACTTTCTCTATCAAATGCAGTTTGCCCCGTCTACAATTTGATCGATTATTAACGTTTAAAAATACCTAAAGTTGTATTACAAAAGTAGTTTGAAATATTTTGGCAAAGTTTATAGGCAACTTTTGAAATGTTTTGTAGTGACGTTGTGTTTTGGAAAGCTGTTTTTTTCCGGATCACATCTGCTTTATAAATGGACATTTTGGGTATACATGGACGGAATTAATCGAAAAAAAGGACCAATTGTGATGTTTATGGGACATATTGGAGTGCCAACAAAGAAGCTCGTCAAAGGTAATGCATGTTATTTCAGCGTTTTGTGTAGCGCCGGCTACGCTAATTATTTTGTTTACAACTCGGTTCAGGTGGTTCAGGGGGGGTGCATGCTATCAGAAAATAGCTTCTCATGCTTTCGCCGAAAAAGCATTTTTAAAATCTGACATGTTGGCTGGATTCACCACGAGCGTAGCTTTAATTGAGTACCCTGCATGTGTGATTTAATGAAAGTTTGAGTTTTATCGTGTTTTATTTGAATTTGGCGCTATGCATTTCCCGAGGCTATTGGCCACTTGAGACGCTAGCGTCTCACTATCCCTAATTAAGGAGAAGTTTATCTAAAGTTCCATGCATAACACTTGTATTTTCATCAACATTTATAATGAGTATTTCTGTAAATTGATGTGGCTCTCCGCAAAATCACCGCCTGTTTTGGAACTACTGAACATAACACGCCAATGTAAAATAAGATTTTTGGATATAAATATGCACTTTATCGAACAAAACATACATAACATGAAGACCTATGAGTGTCATCGGATGAAGATCATCAAAGATCATCAAAGGTTAGTGATTAGTTTTATCTCTATTTGTGATTTTTGTGACTCCTCTCTTTGGCTGGAAAAATGGCTGGGTTTTTCTGTGACTTGGTTTTTGACCTAACATAATCATTTGTGGAGCTTTCGCTGTAAAGCATTTTTGAAATCAGACACTGTGGCTGGATTAATGAGAATTGTATCTTTAAAATGGTGCCTAATACTTGTATGTTTAAGAATTTTGATTTATGAGATTTCTGTTGATTTGTATTTGGCGCCCTGCAATTTCATTGGCTATTGGCGAGGGGTTCTGCTAGCGGAAGCGTCGCCTCTAGTGAGCGACTTCCGTATGGCCGTATACAGCTCATTGAGTGCAGTCTTAGTGTCAGCATTGGTTTGTGGTGGTAAATAGACAGCTACGAAGAATATAGATCAAAACTCTCTTGGTAAATAGTGTGGTCTACAACCTTGAGACTTCCTTAGATTTCGTTTACCAGCTGTTGTTTACAAATATACATAGACCGTCACCCCTTGTCTTACCAGAAGTAGCTGTTCTATCCTGCCGAAAAAGTGTAAAACCTGCCAGCTGTATGCTATTCATGTTGTCGTTTTTGGGGAAACACAAGATTATTAATAGCTTATTATGGACCCACTTATTTGAGTTCTGGGAAAATGTGAATTTTATCAAATTTGGTTTATATTCAAACTTTGGATGGACCTAGGCCTTTTTAATCCCAAATTATTGACTGGAATTAATCAATAAACACAATAGTGATGGCATACTGTATGAATAACTTTTTAATTACAGATGCAAAGGCCTACACGATGCAACCCTGCATAAAACAGACTCAGCTGTCACGGATCCCTCCGGAAATGTCATTACGCACACCTGGCCCCTATTCCCACTGATTAGTAATTGTGTAAGTGTGCCCTTAGTTTACCAGTGTCCTGTCGATTATTGTTACAATATCCGTTGGTGCGTGTGAGCACCTGTGCTGTGTGTTTTGGCTTTTGTACCATTGTGGCTTGCTCAGATGATTACGGGTCTCGTCCCGTGTGTTACTCATTGTGGGCTTGTATTATTTATTCGAGATTTGGGTAAGAAATGTAAAAAACTTTTACGCATTCCTGCGCCTGTCTCCCGACCCATTTATACCAACATGGCATCAGCCCTGTTATTAGTTCTATTATCCAATCACAGTTGTTGTCTCTTTGTCTGTGGGACCCCCCCACCCCATTTTAGTTTTTAAATATAATTTATTTGAACAAGTACAAGGTTGCTGCAGTTTGACAGGGTTTTAATGTTTTCATCCTCCCTATGTCCAGGAATTTTAAACCATATGACCCTGATTAGAAGAATTGTCTGGTCAGATCATCACCCAAAATACAACCATTATTTTTACAGCTGATTAATTACTATATCGTACTACAACTAGGGTCCAGAGTTGGTTAGGTTAGCCTACCAGAACAGGAAGAAACTCAGGGCCCCAGGGGGAAAAAAATCCACCCCACCACTCTGGGAACTGTGGTGCCATGTTAAAAATGAAAAAACATATCCTTTTTGTATAATCAACGATCCACATTGTACATTTCTTTTGGTGGTGGGGATGGGCTTCCATAGTTTTACTTGGCTCACTGCAGAATGTAACAGGTTGTTCCTCAAAAAAAGCTATAGCTGAGGGTATTCTCTTGAAACTTCTAGGGTAGGGGTACTCATTTACATTTACATTTAAGTCATTTAGCAGACGCTCTTATCCAGAGCGACTTACAAATTGGTGAATTCACCTTCTGACATCAGTGGAACAGCCACTTTACAATAGTGCATCTAAATCATTTAAGGGGGGTGAGAACGATTGCTTTATCCTATCCTAGGTATTCCTTGAAGAGGTGGGGTTTCAGGTGTCTCCGGAAGGTGGTGATTGACTCCGCTGTCCTGGCGTCGTGAGGGAGTTTGTTCCACCATTGGGGGGCCAGAGCAGCGAACAGTTTTGACTGGGCTGAGCGGGAACTGTACTTCCTCAGTGGTAGGGAGGCGAGCAGGCCAGAGGTGGATGAACGCAGTGCCCTTGTTTGGGTGTAGGGCCTGATCAGAGCCTGGAGGTACTGCGGTGCCGTTCCCCTCACAGCTCCGTAGGCAAGCACCATGGTCTTGTAGCAGATGCGAGCTTCAACTGGAAGCCAGTGGAGAGAGCGGAGGAGCGGGGTGACGTGAGAGAACTTGGGAAGGTTGAACACCAGACGGGCTGCGGCGTTCTGGATGAGTTGTAGGGGTTTAATGGCACAGGCAGGGAGCCCAGCCAACAGCAAGTTGCAGTAATCCAGACGGGAGATGACAAGTGCCTGGATTAGGACCTGCGCCGCTTCCTGTGTGAGGCAGGGGCGTACTCTGCGGATGTTGTAGAGCATGAACCTACAGGAACGGGCCACCGCCTTGATGTTAGTTGAGAACGACAGGGTGTTGTCCAGGATCACGCCAAGGTTCTTAGCGCTCTGGGAGGAGGAAACAATGGAGTTGTCAACCGTGATGGCGAGATCATGGAACGGGCAGTCCTTCCCCGGGAGGAAGAGCAGCTCCCGTCTTGCCGAGGTTCAGCTTGAGGTGGTGATCCGTCATCCACACTGATATGTCTGCCAGACATGCAGAGATGCGATTCGCCACCTGGTCATCAGAAGGGGGAAAGGAGAAGATTAATTGTGTGTCGTCTGCATAGCAATGATAGGAGAGACCATGTGAGGTTATGACAGAGCCAAGTGACTTGGTGTATAGCGAGAATAGGAGAGGGCCTAGAACAGAGCCCTGGGGACACCAGTGGTGAGAGCGCGTGGCGAGGAGACAGATTCTCGCCACGCCACCTGGTAGGAGCGACCTGTCAGGTAGGACGCAATCCAAGCGTGGGCCGCACCGGAGATGCCCAACTCGGAGAGGGTGGAGAGGAGGATCTGATGGTTCACAGTGTCGAAGGCTGCCGATAGGTCTAGAAGGATGAGAGCAGAGGAGAGAGAGTTAGCTTTAGCAGTGCGGAGCGCCTCCGTGATACAGAGAAGAGCAGTCTCAGTTGAATGACTAGTCTTGAAACCTGACTGATTTGGATCAAGAAGGTCATTCTGAGAGAGATAGCGGGAGAGCTGGCCAAGGACGGCACGAGAAAAGAAAGAAGGGATACTGGTCTGTAGTTGTTGACATCGGAGGGATCGAGTGTAGGTTTTTTCAGAAGGGGTGCAACTCTCGCTCTCTTGAAGACGGAAGGGACGTAGCCAGCGGTCAGGGATGAGTTGATGAGCGAGGTGAGGTAAGGGAGAAGGTCTCCGGAAATGGTCTGGAGAAGAGAGGAGGGGATAGGGTCAAGCGGGCAGGTTGTTGGGCGGCCGGCCGTCACAAGAAGCGAGATTTCATCTGGAGAGAGAGGGGAGAAAGAGGTCAGAGCACAGGGTAGGGCAGTGTGAGCAGAACCAGCGGTGTCGTTTGACTTAGCAAACGAGGATCGGATGTCGTCGACCTTCTTTTCAAAATGGTTGACGAAGTCATCTGCAGAGAGGGAGGAGGGGGGAGGGGGAGGAGGATTCAGAAGGGAGGAGAAGGTGGCAAAGAGCTTCCTAGGGTTAGAGGCAGATGCTTGGAATTTAGAGTGGAAGAAAGTGGCTTTAGCAGCAGAGACAGAGGAGGAAAATGTAGAGAGGAGGGAGTGAAAGGATGCCAGGTCCGCAGGGAGGCGAGTTTTCCTCCATTTCCGCTCGGCTGCCCGGAGCACTGTTCTGTGAGCTCGCAATGAGTCGTCGAGCCACGGAGCGGGAGGGGAGGACCGAGCCGGCCTGGAGGATAGGGGACATAGAGAGTCAAAGGATGCAGAAAGGGAAGAGAGGAGGGTTGAGGAGGCAGAATCAGGAGATAGGTTGGAGAAGGTATGAGCAGAGGGAAGAGATGATAGGATGGAAGAGGAGAGAGTAGCGGGGGAGAGAGAGCGAAGGTTGGGACGGCGCGATACCATCCGAGTAGGGGCAGTGTGGGAAGTGTTGGATGAGAGCGAGAGGGAAAAGGATACAAGGTAGTGGTCGGAGACTTGGAGGGGAGTTGCAATGAGGTTAGTGGAAGAACAGCATCTAGTAAAGATGAGGTCGAGCGTATTGCCTGCCTTGTGAGTAGGGGGAAGGTGAGAGGGTGAGGTCAAAAGAGGAGAGGAGTGGAAAGAAGGAGGCAGAGAGGAATGAGTCAAAGGTAGACGTGGGGAGGTTAAAGTCGCCCAGGACTGTGAGAGGTGAGCCGTCCTCAGGAAAGGAGCTTATCAAGGCATCAAGCTCATTGATGAACTCTCCGAGGGAACCTGGAGGGCGATAAATGATAAGGATGTTAAGCTTGAAAGGGCTGGTAACTGTGACAGCATGGAATTCAAAGGAGGCGATAGACAGATGGGTAAGGGGAGAGAGAGAGAATGACCACTTGGGAGAGATGAGGATCCCGGTGCCACCACCCCGCTGACCAGACTCTAAACTACACAATTACCTTGGATCCGAAGACAGCAAAGACAACTATGTAGCTAGCTAACACTACACTAATCGAGTCGTTGAGTGTAATAGTTTCTACAGTGCTAGTGGACGTTAGCTAGCTGCTGTGCTAGTGGACGTTAGCTAGCTGCTGGGCAGAAAGCAGTGTAGACTACGTTAGGACGACGAAATACGATAATTACGCAATATCTTTGATACAAAGACGGCTATGTAGCTAGCTAAGAAGAAATTGCTAAGATTAGACAAATCAAACCGTTGTACTATAATGAAATGTAATGAAAAGTTATACTACCTGCGGACCGAAGTGTAGATGCGACCGCTCGCTCCAACCCGGAACCGGAAAAGAACAATTTGAGAAGGTCCCGTCACACATATTTTCTGGGTGGCAAAGGTCGGATGGATATTGAAATTTATCGGTGTCGTAACACATTTCACCTCCCGACCCATGCGACCCCCAATCTGTTCACACCCCTCTTGTTGGCGGAAGTAAATGTAGACATTTTAAAGCTCATTCCTGCATTTCTACAAATGTCTTGTGTGTGCTTATACGATACCAGGGATCAAAGCCCTATCAAATTCCCCAAAACCCGCAGTCCATATTGACCGGTTCTGAGTCCGGACCGTGGTCCGCCAGTTGAGTATGGGGGCTGTGAAAGGGGTCTTATGTTAAAAGTTGGGTGAAGAAAGACGAAATGCCCTCACGTTGATTACTTTTTGCAAATTAGTTTTCCACATTGATTCAGCGTCATCACATTGATTTTTGGGGTTGAAATTATGCGGAAGCAACATTGATTCAATCAGTTTTTGCCCAGTGGGAAGAAATTGAATGTGAAATTGCCTGACCAGCTGTGCACGAATTCAAATATTAATAATACCATGGAGTAACCATGTACATACAACGTGTTCTCTTTAGTTACGATGAAGAACAACCAAATCCAAGACAACCAGCATGAGCACGGAGAACGACTGTTTCTTAGCCCAGAAACTGGCGTGACGCAAAATCATATCTACCCCTCAGAAGCCACGCTCTGCCTGAAGTGTTTGAACGACCACAGCACAGTCCAACTACAATGTGACTGAAGAGTCATTACTCCCCAGGAAGAAAAAACAATAACATGGAAAATGTGAGACACGCAAAACACCAGAAGGAAGAAACAGCCGGAGATCTTGGCACAGAAAGAGGTTTTCCCTAAAAACAGCAGGCCATAGGTCTCATCTCTGCTTCTGTAGTGCGGTAAAAATGTATGCGTTTTATATCAAATGATATCCTGGCGCTGTTGCATTTATTAAATGTGAATCCAGTTCCACTGAGCTTATACTGTAGTACTCACAGTAAAACATACTAATGGCTTCCCTTGAGAATCTGCCAGAACATAACATTTTAGAATTTATCACTGTGACTCACTTTTCTGCTGTGAAGGGAAAAACGTCTGGGGGTTCTGACTGACATTCGGAGGTTCAGAGATTGAAACGAAACCCAAACATTCTGGGACATTCTCATACGGAATGATGGGGTAGAGGGAGAGACTGAATGAGACTCCATGATGACAGTTCAGTTCCACCGAGTACGGGGAGTTAGAGAGAAAACTGTGGAGCCGAAAGGAGGAAAATAAAAGTTTAAAGAGGGAAAGAAGAACTCCATTGGATAAAGGGGCTAGACAGTGTCCTCTCCAGTGTCAGGGTCTGCAGTGGCTGTGCTCCCTGGCTCTGTGCTCAGTGCTGCAGGAGGAGCAAGTTGTGGTATTGTTCTAACATACTGTAGGGTCCAGTGTGTTCTACAGGCCCTGCTGGAGATGACTGTGCTGCAGCCTGGCTGCGCTGCAGGCCTCTCTGTTCCAACAGAGATGTGTGTGAGAGAGAGAGAGGCTTGACTCCACGAATCTCTAACCTTACACATGTGTGCTCTCTGGGGAGACTGCATTCCATACACTCTCCCTCTCTCCCACCATTTCATTTTCTCTTGCACTTTGTCCCTCCCCCTTCTTTCTTAAACTCTCTGTCTTGCTGTTTTATCCCTTCTCTCTCTCATCTATCTGTCTCTTTTCTATCCCAACTTTACTCGTACCTCACTCTCCTCCCTCTTTCTTTGAAATCTGTGTAGATTAATTATTGCAGTAATTTAAATTGGCCCCAAACCAGCCCATAGGACAGACAGCATCGTGGAAAAGAGAGAGTAAGGATTGTGAGAAAATGGAAATAGAAATTTGAGTGGAAGAGCTGTGTGGATGGAAGAGGAATGGATGAGTAAAGAGAGGATACAATGGCAGAGAAGAGGTTAAAAAAAATAAGAGCTGAGAAGAAAGGAAGGAAAGGTAAGCAACAAACGAGATGGGGAGAAAGAAATGGATGAATCACATGAAAAATGAGGAGAGAGGAGATGTGGTTTAGTCTAGGTACGTTGAGAAAGGAACTCCCCTAACTGAGTAATACCACAGACAGAGATGGGCAGTATTTCTGAAATGTGTATTTCAACTACTTCTGAGTATTCTGTCATTTTTATTACACTGGGCTGAACTACATTCCAATGTATTTTGTAACAAGCTACTTTCGAGAGATGTAATTTGTATTTTCAAAATGCTAAATAGTTTTCTTTGCCATTTTTTAAATAGTTTGCCATTTTTTGGGCCCACTTTCACCCTGCAATGGTAATATGCTGTGTTAAAAGTTGTCTGCTAAATGAACTAAATACAAATGTGTATGTACAAATGGCAATTGCAAAACAGCGTGTCCCACAAAATGTGTATATATATTACTTGTACATGTTACGGCAAATGAGTGAGGAGGTGTGGAGTCTGGCGCAGAGAGCAAAAGATGTAGGAAAAAACACACTTTAATGTCCCGGAAAAATAACATGAACAAAAGTAGGAAAACAAATGATCAGAAATATTAACGGACAGCGCGAAACCCAAAATACAAACAAAATACACTCAAACATAGAACAGATGAACAAGCCCGCACGAAACAGAAGCGGGCTGAACAAACTATATATAACCCTACCCTAACAACCAAACAAGAAACAGGTGATACCAATCAGACAAAACCAAAGTAACACAGAACAACGGATCGGTGATAGCTAGTAGACCGGCGACGACGACCGCCGAGCGCCACCCGAACAAGAAGGGAAGTCACCTTCGGTAATATTCGTGACAGTACAATGCAGAATTCGACTGCACGACAGATCACACATAATTTAATATCCAACTTTTTGCCTTAAACTATTCATACCCATTTATATGTTCATATTAAACTTGTATCTGCTTTCTCAAAACACAAGATTAGTCTGTAAAACAAATAATGACACGTTATTTGGTTACAACACTGAAGAAGATGTTGGTGAAAAAACATTTTGCCATCTACAGGCGGGCGCATCAGGCTCCGCAATGAAAAGTCATTTTATTTTTTACTGGAAGGCTAGCCAACTAGTCAATTATCTATTAAACACTTCGGATACGAGGTTGGTGTCTGTGTTTTGAACAAAATGAAACAGATATATGGTAAGGAGGCCGATAATACGGGACATATTGTCAAACATGCTAACCCGTTAGCTAACATTTTTACCACACCAATAATCATAAAACGTTGATGGCTTGATCACAAAATAACACTGCCGAAGGTAACATATTTCTTAAATAGTGTTAAATATGCAGATAATATGGGGTGCTACGCTAGGTTTGGTAATAATCAAATAAAACAGTTCAATCATATACTTGGTTTCAACAACGTAATATTTTTCAATTGAGAAATCCTAACTCATTTACTTGTAACATGTTGAAGGTTTTTTTTTTTTTGATCCAAGGAGTTGTTTTTTCTACGGTGTATAGAATCTTTGGCAGTAGTGCAATCACCCGAACAGAGACATCTGTCTCTCTCTTTCTCTCTCTCTCATCTTTGGTAATACTGTAGTCACCCGAACAGAGACATCTGGCAAACATCTCTCTCGCTCTTTCATCTGTGCCACTCACATCTTTCAGTGCTCTGTCATTTCCTGTCTTTCAATGTCAACCTGTGTATTGGTACAGGTTGTCTACTTGCTCACTTCGATCCAATGTCATGTCCTTCTGGCTTTCATTAAAGCCGTTGCTGATCCAACACCCTCCGCCCAAAAACTGTACCAAAGACAGTATAGTGTGAAGATAGGCATCAACTGCTTCTGCAATAGTAATCTCCGATCACATTCATGGTGACATTGGCTAGCTAAGCTCATGCGCAGAAACGCGTCACCGGTTCTAACGGTCGTCTCGTGCCGAACTCTGCATGTGCAGGCCGTTAAATCAAACCCCAAACGCCAGCCTGGTCTGCTTGATCTGTTTCGTTAAGCGTTCCCGGAAATGTTTGCATTGTTGCGCCTCTGGGTTTAGAAACTCTATGACTGTACATTATACTGTTTGCCCCTAATAAGCATTCATATGCCATCAGTCAGAAGGCTGTTAGGAAACTAGAGTGCCCTCTAGTGGTGAAAATATGAACTAGCCAGCTCCCTCCCTACGTATCATCACCACAACACCTTTACCCTCTCCGGACAGGCCAGCTGGAGATGCTCTTATTCTATAAACAACTAAACCTGCTCTGGGTTCCACTAAAACTAATACAGGAAATATAGAAGAAAGCAAACAAATGAAACAGAAAAGCTCTAAGGGTGGATGGGTTATTATCATATTGGACCTGGAACCAAGCAGTCTGGGAGGCTGTGGGAACACACAGCTAGGTGTATACCTTTTCACTGTTGCCATATCACCCTAATGCATTCCGAATGGAGGAGTCAAGGCTAGAGTGGAGAATGTTACACTCAGGAAGAGAGTGAAGAAACAGACAGAAATGGGATACAGCCAACATGCCCTCATTGTAACGATGCGGTCCCAAAGCAGGCAGCCCATATCTGGTGAGGGCAGCCTTCACTTTGCCAGAAGTAAGCCCATATTTTCCCAGCAAGCATGCCCACATTGGCACGATGTAGCCCCAATGAGGGCAAAAATATTGGCCCATGTAGGATGCCCACATTGGGCCGAAAACACCTTCGCAATTTAATAGGAATTAAATGAAATGCATGAACTGCATAATTGTTCAACCTTAAAGGGATTTAAGAAACATGGTATTAGAAAGACAACCAAGTCAGACAGAGAATAATACTTTATTATTGGCATTATACAAATACAAGTTAATATGGACAGCCCATAAGAGGACATTTAAACTGGAAAGACACAGTAACGCTTGCAGAAGAATAATTGTGTGCAAACCACACACCCAAATATTCTAATGAGCCCCCGGCTCTAGCTCGGCTTGGTGTGGTCTGGCCTGTCTTGGTCTGGTGTGGGATTAGTGTGGGTTAGCCTGTGTTGGGCTTGTTGTGAGTTTGGTGTAGGCTAGCCTGTGTTGTACTTGTTGTGGGCTAGGCTGGGTCAGGCTGGTATGTGCTGGCCCGTGTTGGGCTGATGTGGGCTTGGTGTGGGCTAGCCTGTTCAAAACCTTGCCCACGAATACCCACATGGGGCCAATAGGGTCATGTTTACTGGGATACCTTCTTCCACCACACCGACACTTCGATTCCCAGCATTCCTTTAAGAATATACCCCTTAAGAATAGATCTAACATCACGTTTCTCAGCTGGAATGATAAGGCTAACGAAAACTGCTTAGCAGGGTTTGTTTTTTTTAAGTATGAAAATGTATGCACTCACTACTGTTGCTCTGGACAAGAGCGTCTGCTAAATGACTAAAATGTCAAAATGTCAAATGTATTGTTTAAAGATCGAAAGCTCTAAATACATGAGTGTTTTAGCCAAGAATGTGTTTGTCCAGTTTTTTTTCTCTTGCCTAGGCTGTATTCTTCGTTGTCTATGTTTTCAACTAAACACACCAACTCTCTCCCCTCTTGTCTCTCATTCTTCTCTATTTCCTCTCCCTCTCTCTTTCTCTCCCCCACTCTTTCTAGCTGCCGATGTGTCACAGACCCCCCTTCCTCTCCTCCAGTTCCCACATCTCCCGTCTCCCACACACACACACACACACACACACTAAGAGTGTAAAGGTTCCAGATGTGTGCTCTGCTGGATGATGTCAGGAAGGCAGACCGGAGGCAGCGCGCTCTGATCCTGTTATTTTTCAACTGAAAACATTTGGTTTCAGACAGAGAGGAAGAAGGGGAAGAGTCAAGAGTAGATAAGTTCCAAAAGAGCCAAGCGGCTGCTTGAACAATGATGAATTCAGAGAGAGAGAGAGAGAGAGAGAGAGAGAGAGAGAGAGAGAGAGAGAGAGAGAGAGAGAGAGAGAGAGAGAGAGAGAGAGAGAGAGAGAGAGAGAGAGAGAGAGAGAGAGAGAGAGAGAGAGAGAGAGAGAGAGAGAGAGAGAGAGAGAGAGAGAGAGAGAGAGAGAGAGAGAGAGAGAGAGAGAGAGAGAGAGAGAGCTATCTTGCTCCGATTAGTACACTGGATAGGACTGTCTGAGTCACGGACACTTGCTCATGGAACATACACGCACAAGCGCACGCACGCACACACTGTCGGGTTATCCCCCATCTGAGAGAGATGAGAGAGATGAAAAAACATGTTGTTGGAGAAATTAGTGTGTGTGTGTGTGTGTGTGTGTGTGTGTGTGTGTGTGTGTGTGTGTGTGTGTGTGTGTGTGTGTGTGTGTGTGTGTGTGTGTGTGTGTGTGTGTGTGTGTGTGTGTGTGTGTGTGTGTGTGTGTGTAAAAAAATATATATGTGAGTGAGTGTGTGTGTGTCAGCCTCGTCTGTTCCATGAGCAAGAGTCTGTGACTCAGACAGTTGGAAGTTCCCCAGACTACCAATGGTACCTGGATATCCCAAAGGCAACAGTCAGGCTGCACCAGATGTTGGTCTGTTTAAATAGGTCAACTGCAAATGGTACATTTAGAGGTGGGGGAGAGAGAGAGAAAGTGGAAGAGAGAGTGAGATAGAGGGAGAAAAAGAGAAAGACAGCGGGTAGGAGAGAGAGGGGGGGGCAAGGGACCGGTCAGAGAGAAAGGGAGCGAGAGAGACAGAAGGAGATGTATGATGGGAGAGGGAGGTGAGGTAGGGGTCTGGTGTTGTAGAGGTTGCTAGGCGACTTTTTGCATAAATAAATTATGGAGAGAAAAAGAGGTTGTGTCAGAGCATGTGGCTGACCTGTCTGATGACTCCAGGGGAATGTGAATGTGACTGCCTGGCTGGGGAGGATCAGCATGAGGTTCTGTAGCTGCCTGTCCCTCCCTGAGTCTGGTGAATACCCAACACAATCTCCAAAGAAAATGCAGTACCTTGCAATAACTTCAACAACAGAGATATTGCTGGTCGTTTTAATTGTGGCATGTAGAGGAGTATGTGGTGCTGCCTGTAGTGTGTTGACGTTTTAATTATGGCATATGTTGCCGTATGTTAGCTGCTGGGACTTTAAAATAGCATACAGGATACAGCCCTGAAAGTCGATGTCTAGTAGTTAAGGGCTGGAAGTTAGCCTGTAGACTTCTTCACCCTCATGTGAACTAAGATGAGGGAAACAGATCGCAGTTCTAAAACTGAGAAAGAGGCCTAACTAGAAACTAGCATTGACAAGGACAACAGTAAATTGAAACATAAAGCACACATACTGTAGGGATGATTTCTCATTTACACAAAGTAGCACGCACTCACGTTTCTCACTTATTTCTTGCTAATGTACCAGTTCATGATTTACACCAAACGCTGAGTTACTTAAAAACACATCCAAAGGACTGGTCCCATAGTGTTTGTCATTGAGTGTATGCATGGAGTGTGACTACAGCCTTCACTCAAAAAAATCCTGGGTTATTAAAAACACCCAATTTGGGCAAATATTGGACAGAACACACATTGGGTTATTTTGACCAAGCCAGTTGGGTTACAAACAACCCATTGTTTTCTTTAAGTTGGGTTGTTGATGCTGGGTTAATGAGCTTTGATCCACCAGGTCAGATCAGAAGACTGGAGGCGTGGCTGTGTAGGGGCATGGCTTGCAGATAGTTGTTTTTGGCCACACGTGAGAGTAAATATCTTTACGGTTCATCTGTTCTGTTGTATTGTCAACACATGTTAAGGATCAGCACTCTGGTTTCTCTTCTTTATGCACAAGCATGTGCGGTGGAGATTTTCTGGGGTTGCGTCCCTTTCTCTACTCTCTTCTATTTTATTTTATTTCGATGGACTAGCAGACAGTGCATGTAAGAGTGACTTGAATGCAGTTGGGGCTGTTCCTCTAGTGCACGGACCACCACAACACCTGAAGGGCTGCGGAATAAGGAACGGTATCAGTGTTTTGACCGCAGCCATACTTGACACCCATATTCACGGACCACTCCGGACCACTCCCAGCATCCAGAACAGGACCAGCTACCTGAGGATGAGACAATGGGCAGCAAGCCTTGAGGTGAGTAGAAGCGCTGCTGTGACTAGCCTTTACTCCCTCTGCCCCCTTGTCCTCAGCAGGGCAGTTCTCCAGAGAGTTATGGGCTTTGTGCCGTCTGACCTGAACCGCCTGGTGAAACACCCAAGGCCACAAGAATCATTGAAAGTCAAGACCACCCAGTTAGTAGAACAGTTTTGGTCAGAATTCAGACATTTCCAAGATTTGGCCTTGTTTAGTAGATTTAGAGCATTTCCACTTTCAGACACAGAATCAAAGGTAGTTACAGTACAGCTTCATAATGAATGCATCCAGGACTATGACACAAGTTTGGTTCAGTAGGTTCGCCACCCTCAAGTCAGCTGCTAGGTCCTGGACGAAGACAACGTCTGAATTGGGGCACGAAAATGGCTGCTTCAGTTAATACCAGTTTTAACTGGCACCAGTACCAGTACCAACACCATAAGAAGAGGCGCAGAGGAGGGACCAAAGATTTAACCTTCACCCGGAGAAAGCAGTCCATAGGGGTGTGCCACCACTTACCTCCGGGTCTAGGGCTTCCTTCTGTGTCCGTCCGCTCCTCAGGTTGTCCTTAATCCCCTCTGCAGATCCAGCACGACCTTTACCCGGAGCGAGCAGGCCAAAGGCGAGTACTACCTTAGTAGACCTCTGGGTCTTGGGCTCCTTGGTGGGTCTGCATGCTCCTCAGATTGTCCTTCCTCCCCTCTACAGACCCAGCACCTGTACCATCCCCAGTTCCTGGTTCCCGGCTCCCGGTTCCCGGTTCCTGGTTCCCACCCCTCAGTCCAAGCACCAGACTCAGCACCAACCTAAGTCCCAGATCCTGAACCAGCACCTCCAACACCAGACCGAGCACCAACCCATGGCTTCCAGTCCCAGCACAGTTCCCAGTTTTCAGTCCCAGCACCAACCCCTTCGCCAACACTGGATACAGCAGCGGCCACCAAAACTGCCACTCCATCCAATTGCTGCCAGCCTAGACCCCTCCCCCAACAGAAGGACACAGAGAGACCATCAAGCACTCCACCAGACCAACCTCGCCCCAAAAAACCCATCTCAACCAAGATCCAGCGTTCAACACCATAGTCCCCTTCAAGTGCATCATGAAGGAAGGACCCTGGGACTGAACACCTCTCTCTGCAACTGGATCCTGGACTTCCTGACAAGTCGCCCCCAGGTGGTGAGGGTAGGGAACAACATACCCGCCTTGCTGATCCTTAAAACGGTGGCCCCTCAGGGGTGCACGCTTAGTCCAATCCTATACTCCCTGTTCACCCACATCAGCAGGGCTACACACGACTCCAATAGCATCATTAAGTTTGCCGACGACACAATGGTGGTAGGCCTGATCACCAATAACAATGAGACAGCATATAGGGAGGAGGTCAGAGACCTGGCAGTGTGGTGCCAGGACAACAACCTCTCCTGCAAGGAGGG
This sequence comes from Oncorhynchus masou masou, assembly GCF_036934945.1. Taxonomy (NCBI): domain Eukaryota; kingdom Metazoa; phylum Chordata; class Actinopteri; order Salmoniformes; family Salmonidae; genus Oncorhynchus; species Oncorhynchus masou. Next base: position 33,635,978 of record NC_088219.1, read on the forward strand.
CCGAGGGCCGAGCATACCCCCATTCACATCGATGGGGCTGTAGTGGAGCGGGTCAAGAGTTTCAAGTTCCTAGGTGTACACATCACCTATCATGATCCAGACACACCAACACAGTTATGAAAGACGGCACGACAACGCCTCCTCCCCCTCAGGAGGCTGATAAGATTTGGCATGGGCCCTCAGATCCTCAAAAGGATTTATACAGCTGCACCATGAAAAGCATCTTAACTGGCTGCATCACCGCTTGGTATGGCAACTGCTCAGCATCCAACCGCAAGACACAAAATAGGGTAGTGTCAACGGCCCAATACATCACTGGGGCTGAGCTCCCTGTCATCCAGGACCCCTTCACCAGGCTTTGTCAGAGGAAGGCTCTAAAAATCATCAAGGACTCCAGCCACCCAATTCATAGACTGTTGTCTCTGCTACCTCAAGAAAAGCAGTATCGGAGTGCCAAGTCTGAAACCAAAAGGCTACTGAACATCTTCTACCCCCAAGCCATAAGACTGCTGAACAGTTAATCCACCCTAGGTGATGATGGTAGGCAACATTACCTCCTTGACAATGATTCTCAACACAGGGGCCCCACAAGGGTGCGTGCTCAGTCCCCTACTGTATTCCCTGTATACCCACGACTGCATGGCCTCACATAGTTCTAATGCAGTCTATGATTTGTTAAGCAAATATTTACTCCTGAGCTTATTTAGGCTTGCCATAAGAAAGGAGTTGGATACTTGTAGAAAGAGGAGGAAGGGAAGCACTACTAAGGTACACAATAGTAAATTTTGGTAGATAGAAGGTGCTCTATGGTAAAAGGGGTAAATTGGTCATCAAAAAGAAAGGAGGACCAAGGCACTCTTCATATAATGAATTAAAATGCCTTTATTAGTATGGCATGTTCAATAGAAACAAAGTTTTTAAAAACCAACGCGTTTCGGCTGAAGGCCATGCAGGGGTTGAATACTTATTGATAATCAATACTTATTGATTATTGACAATTACTCATTATTAATTAATTTGTAAAAATGTAGAAATACATTGTTCCACTTTATCATTATTTGTTATTGTGTGTAGGCCAGTGAATAAAAGAAAAACATTTACTCCATTTTAAATTCAGGCTGTAGCACAACAAAATGTCGAAGATAGTTAAAGGGTATGAATACTTTCTGAAGGCACTCGTACCCCTAGACATTGGCTCGGTACCGGTACTTCTTGGATATAGCCTCGTTATTATTTTATTGTGTTGCTATGTCCTTTTTTATTTGTATTTTAATATTTTCTTACTTTTTTACTCTGCATTGTTGGGAAAGGGCCTGTAATTAAGCATTTCATGGTAAAATCAACACCTAATGTACTCAGCACATATGACAAATACAATTTGATCGTAATTGCTATCAGAATCCAACAATTGAAATAGTCTATTACCCACAACCTGTGTTCAGAGTGACTACCATGGCAAAATAACTGCAATATTAGACTACCTTAACCATCTAAACTGGAACAACCATTTCAGTTACGGGTGCAATAAATCCATCCCCTTACAGATTGGATTAGTTTAGAAAAATGTAAGTTATTTTTGTAAAGTATAAGATCAATGAATCAACCAATGTGAATGCGGAAACATAGATATTAAACAAACTTCTAAAAATCAACCTTCAACGGAGCCTTCTCGGAAGAATGATAATGAGGTCCCTCCCACATATTTTTCACTCAGCAGGTTAACCAAAATTAAGTCAACACAGTCGATTAACAACAACACCATGCAGTGTTGATGCTACTGTATCACTTAATTTATTCACTGCATGTGGTGTCAATTTCCATCCCACTAGTGTTAACCCCACTAGAATCAACACTCAGATATAACACTCACAACACTTGGTACCTTAAACACCAAGATTTGGTGTGTAGCCTAGCGTTTTTTAGGCCCAGCCCTACATGGACCTTAAGAACATGGGAATGCAGCATCCCACCCTGGACAGTAAGATATATATTATACGTTTACAGTTCCAGCATCAGCTCAGAGGAGGAATGTCCACTGAGGATGCTAGCTGTTTCTCCATCCATGTCTGTGATGCTAATAAAGAAACCGCCCTTAGCAGCTGCCTTTCATAAACAGCCTGCTTGTTTGTAATGCTGACCCATTTGGCTGGGGTCTAAACCATGATTTCCCATAGGACCTCCACTATCCACAACTAGGATCCACTATGCACAACTACACAGCATGTACAGCCTCCCTCCACTCTCCACCCTAGCCTCCGCCCTCCTGGAAAACGGACAGTAACCGAACTATGTCCAACACTACTTTTAGGTCTCTAGTGCTGAAGGGAGGAAATGTTGATATAATTCAATGTCAGCTGAAGCAATCAATGTGATGGCTTCATAATAAAAACTACATCTGTTACACTGTTAATAATGCAATAGTCAAGTCAAACAGGCTGTCAGCAATCCCAGTTTCCTTTGATGAGTGAAAAGATGATTGATAGAGTTCAGACCTACAGTATATTTGCTTTGCTATAGTATTACATTCAAAAACACAGCCCAAGACAACACATTTGGAGTCCAAAGTTCTATCTGAACTTCCATTTGGGATCTAACCAATGAGGATCAGTGGTTCCTGGCTCCCCCCATCACCGTAGGGTCAGGGCTGGGGGGATCTGGTTGGAGGACACATCCTGGACACAAAGTGTATTTGGCCAATCAGGGCCTTGTCAGGGGTTAACTAGGATTCATGCCAGTAACAGAACACACAAGGGAAAGACAGAAAGAAAGAAAAGGAGACATCGTGAAAAGAAGAGGTTTTTCTTAAAGCCAATTGTGATCTTTGGCGATATTCTCTTGAGTGAGAGTGAAATAGAGAAAGTGAGAGAACAAATAGAACAGAAAATAGTTGATGGTAGAGAGGGGAGAGAGAAAGAGACAGAATGAAGAGTGGGTAAAGACAGTACATACATGGGGAGCGTTAGGGAACAGGAAGCAATATATCTTGATTTGTACGAAGTGCTGCGGTGGGGGCACATACAGTATTTGTATCGTAGTTTTGCTTTATATAGGTGTCCGTGTGTGCGTGTATGCGAGTGTGCATGTGTCTGTGTATGTACGCGCAAAATTTGTGTGTGAGTGGGGCTGTGTGCATATGTTGGGGATTTTGGTAGGTTAGGCACTATGTCATCCTAGGTTCAGCATTGGTCATACTGGCTCCACGTGATTGGTTTTACCCATCTCTGGTGTTCCCAGTATGAGAGTCCTGTGGGGTGGTCTGGCTGTTGAAGAGTCAGAGATAGTAAAAAGATCCGAAGCGTCTGTCCTCTCAGTCCATCTTGCTGCAGTCACACATGGTAGAAACTCACAGTTTATGAGGAGCAAAAAAAACAGGCCCTTCCAAAAATGTCCATTAAGACCACAAAGAGTGGTTAGGCAAACAAGGGTTCCTTTGTGCTGTGGCAAACATTCCTTTCACTCAACGTTCTGGCATTCATTGTAACCCGACGGAAAACGCAGCAGGCATTCATTTCCCCAATGTCATGTTCCATACTGGCACATGCACTGTATGGCTTACGGAATGGAATAAGAGTGTGTGTGCCCATGTGTTATTGCATTTGAGCGTACGGACCAGTGGCGGTCGGTGCCGTTTAAGATGAGGGAGGATGATTATTATTTTTTGGAGCATGGCCTTATTTCTTATTAAAGCATATTGGATGACTTTCATATTCCATTTACCAAAGCTCAATGTAACATAGATAGGTCAAAATTCCCTATACCCATCATGAGGTTGCTACAGTACAACCTAGCCTATTAACGAAAGTTTACAGCATAGGTGCACAGGTCGAGAGAAATTGGAGTAATCAAGGTGACAAGCATTGACACATGCAATGCCGCCTTGCACACTCTTACCTGCATCTAGCTGATCTAATGTGTAATCATTAGTCAATTAGTTGCAAACGAGAGTTTCTATTGGACAAATTCAGGTATGTTTATCCCAGTTTCATTCCGTTTGCTTCCAATTAAGAAACTGATTACACCCCTGACACAGTTTACTTTCATAGCAGCCACATACAGTACAAACAGCATGATCCCTTTGATCGTTGTATAATTCCTTCTTGCATCTACTCGCTCTCCTCTCACGTTTTCCCTTCGCTTGTGGACTTTAGTGAATAACACATCAGCTGTCTGTGACCAGGTGAAAAAACCTTTCCAAGCCAAACCTTCATATCGTAACTGCTAACCTCTACAAACAGCCTACATCGTTGTCACCATATTAGCTAACGTCATAGTCAACATAGCTAGCTACTAGAACTAAGGCATTAGTAAACCAGCTACAATCATGCAGTACAGTGTACAGTCAGCAAGCAGTTTAGCAGTTACACCAGCGGGCCCCGGTGGCAAAAAAAAATAATACAACCAAAAGCTTACCATGACTTGGAAAAGTTCAAGAGTTGGATAACCATAGCCAGCTAGCTAACATGGCATCCCTGTTTGAGCCGGGTGTTTGAGTAGGCTAAACCAGCTAGCTGCATTTGCTAGCTAAGTAAGGGGGAAAAAATACAGCAAAATATATCTAGCTCTCTCTCTCTTTCTCTCTCTTGCTTCTACTTCATTTTTGAAGAAATGTATTTGTTCAAAACTGTTCAACTATTGTCTTTCTCTCTGAGTCAACTACTCACCACATTTCATGCTCTGCAGTACTAGCTCGCTGTAGCTTATTCTTTCAGTACTAGATTAATTTTCTGATCTTTTCATTGGGTGGACAACATGTGAGTTCATGCAGCAAGAGCTCTGATAGGTTGGAGGACATTCTCCGGAAGTTGTCATAATTACTCTGTAACTCCATGGAAAGGGTTGACAACCACTAGCCTCCTAGGTTTTGTATTGAAGTCATTGTACCCAGAGGAGGATGGAAACTAGCTGTCCTCCAGGCTATGGCATGGTGCTACCCTGTGTTTAAAAATTCTTTGGGATAGGTGTCCCTTCCATGGGATGGTTGAGCTAACATAGGCTAATGGGATTAGCATGAGTTTGTAAATAACAAGACAATTTCCCAGGACATAGACATATCTGATATTTGCAGAAAGCTTAAATTCTTGTTAATATAACAGCACTGTCCAATTTGCAGTAGCTATTACAGTGAAATAATACCATGCTGTTGTTTGAGGAGAGTGCATAATTTTGAACATGAAAAGTTATTAATGAACATATTAGGCACATTTGGGCAGTCTTGATACAACATTTTGAACAGAAATGCAATGGTTCATTGGATCAGTGTAAAACATTGCAACTGGGCTGGAATAATACATTATGGCATTTCTCTTGCATTTCAAAGATGATGATACAAAAAAATACAAAAGAACGGTTGGTTTTTCTTTATATTATCTTTTACCAGATCTATTGTGTTATATTCTCCTACATTCCTTTCAAATTTCCACAAACTTCAAAGTGTTTCCTTTCAAGTGTCTCTGTACCTCTTTGCCCCCTTCTCCATGTCTTTTGTAACAAGCAGCCATATAGGTTGTCAGTCTGCTAGGGACCTGTTTTTAACGTATTAAGTGTGTATGTCTATCCTGTGTTACCATTTAGTTAGCTAGTAAACAAATAATGAAACCAATTTGTGTAGTACTGAATCATAAGTAAGGCCCAGGTTTTTGCAGATGCAAGGAGGTCACGACTGTTCAGAATGATGATATGACACAAGGTTATGATTAATAAGTTGACTGTTTGTAGATGTGATAGGTAACAACCGTTGGAGTTTAATTTGGGAGATGGTAACTCTTTATAGAACTGCTCTCTTGGTGCCGCAGATCCTAATGAGTTAATTGTTACATGATTCATTTAATTGTTTAACAATTAAACATATTTAGTTGATTAGATAAATAACAGTCTTCAGATTAACGTTGTAAGTCAAATCATGACATATGACACTGATTTGATTGAGACAAATTATATTTCCTTCTATTCAATAAGTATCATTACATTGCACAAAACGAGACAGTTCGATGGCTTGAATGCAACCCCAGACTCAAAATGGTTAGCCAGCCCATGTTTGGCCTGATAGAGAACGTATTAATTGTAATAGGAACATGGGAAATTCATAATTAGAGAACACTACTTACCCAGCTAGCACATCATGTTCTGAGAACCATATGTTTCTTAGAGCTTGGTGAGAGTGTGATTGTCCTACAGATATTTTGCATACAACCTTCCTGCACCTTTCTGGGAATGGTGCAGGATAGTTACTTGGCTTTGGTATATTCTCAGTACATTTAAGGAACAAAAAAATGTATTTCATTACTTTAACAGAAAGTTTCCTAAAATACTTTATATAAGAATGGCGCCGGGGGAGAAGGCTGTCTTTTAGCGGGCTCCTAACCAATTGTGCTATTTTGTGTGTTTTGTCGTGTTGTTTGTAAAAAAAAATTGTACATAATGTTTCTGCCACCATCTCTTATGACCGAAAAGAGCTTCTGGATATCAGAACAGTGATTATTCACCTCGAACTGGACAAAGGTTTTTCTTTAACGAGTCATCATTGTTACTATAAACTAGGAGTGGTGGGTGGAATCAGGCGCAGAGAGCAGGGTTCAGTCATTTGTCAATTTATTTCACCGGCGCAACAAAAACAGTCACGCCAACACACAGGGCGTGTACAAGTTCTCAGTCCAAACAACAGGACAAAATAGTCCGGAGAATAAAGACACAAACAAAAATAACACCATCCAAACAGAGTAACAAGAAACAAGCCCGCACGAATACCCAGCAGGCCTAGTGCCCTTAAATAGCCTACAAACAAACCCTAACACAAAACAGGTGTACCCAATTACCCAATAATCAAAACAAACGGAAAGTGAATCGATGGCAGCTAATAGGCCGGCGACGACGACCGCCGAGCACCGCCCGAAGAGGAAGAGGCACCATCTTCGGCGAGGTTCGTGACAATCATTCGCATGAAGAGAAGATGCCAATACAGGGGACTTAGTTTGGGGTGCCTTATGAAAATTAGTCGGTGAGTGAGTCACCCGCCTCTACCATCTGTCCTATTGGCCAACGTGCAATCATTGGAGAATAAACTGGGTGAGTTCTGTTCAAGATTATCCTACCAAAGGGACATTTAAAACTGTAATATCTTATGGTTCACCTAGTCGTGGCTCAAAGACAACATGGAAAATATACAGTTGGCTGCTTTTTCCATGCATCGGCAAGACAGAACAGCTGCCTCTGGTAAGACAGGGGGTCTGTGTCTATTTGTCAAAAACGTAATCAAATATTAAGGAAGTGTCAAGGTTTTGCACATCTGAGGTAGAGTATCTCATGATAAGCTGTTTAGCGCTATTTACCAAGAGAGTTTTCATCTATATTTTTTGTAGCTGTCTATTTACCACCACAAACCAATGCTGCCACTAAAAACGCACCCAACGAGCTGTAAAAAGCCATAAGAGAATACTCATCCAGAGCCAGCGCGGCTTGGGACTTTAATGCAGGGAAACTTAAATCTATTTTACCTAATTTCTATGTGCAACAAAAAGGGAAAAAAAATCTGAACATAATTCTATCCTCCTAATTCCTGCTTACAAGTAAAAACTAAAGCAGGGAGTACCAGTGTCTCGCTCAATAAGGAAGTGGTCAGATGATGCAGATGCTAAGTTACAGGACAGTATTGCTAGCACAGACTGGAATATGTTCCTGGACTCATCCAATGGCACAGGAAAAGGAAGGCAGAGCATGCCCCCATTCTCATCAATGGTGCTGTAGTGGAGCTGGTTGAGAGCTTCAAGTCCCTTGGTGTCCACATCACCAACAAACTAACATGGTCCAAACACACCAAAACAGTCGTGAATAGGGCACGACAACGCCTATTCCCCCTCAGGGGACAAAAAATACTTGACATGGGTCCTCAGATCCTCACAAACCGCATGGCACTACAGAGGGTATAGTGCGTATGGCCCAGTACATCACTGGGGCCAAGCCTCCTGCCATCCAGGACCTCTATACCAGGCTGTGACTCCAGCCATCCTAGTCATAGACTATTCTCTCAAGCGGTACTGGAGCTACAAGTCTCGGTCTAAAAGGCTTCTTAATTAACAGCTTATATCCCCAAGCCATAAGACTGCTGAACAGCTAATCAAATGGCTACACGGACTATTTGCATTGAACAGCGTAAAAAAGGGGGGACCCTTCTTTTACGCTAATGCTATTCGTTATTTATTATCTATTGTCTACACATAATCACTTTACCCCTACCTACATATACATATGACCTTAATTACCTCAACTAACCTTTACCCCTGCACATTGACTCTGTACCAGTACCCCCAGTATATAGCCTCGATTATTGTTATTTTATTGATGCTCTTTTATTTTTAACTTCAGTTTATTTTTTAAATTTTTTTATTCACTATTATTTTTCTTAAAACTGCATTGTTGGTTAAGGGCTTGTAAAGGAAGCATTCGATGGTAAAGCTTCGACAGAGCCTGGACTCGTACTCAGAATCTCTGGTTGCACAGCTAGCATGGCAATGCAGTGCCTTAGACCACTGCGCCACCAGGGAGGGATTCAGTGAAAGTTTTAAAGTTATTTTAAAAAATTCAAATAACTTATCATTTCCAGTTCTCAGAGTGTTAATAAAACCTTCCAGGAAAACATTAAAGGAACCAGAGTAAAACTTTCCCAGAACAGATCTGTTCCCACAATCATTGTGAAACCAAAAAACATACATTCCCACAACTTCCAAGGAACCAAATGTGCTAGCTGGGTAATGATTACAAGACTAGGAGAAAGGAGGCTAGAAAATGAAAAGTGATCAAGAAAGAAAAGGAGAGGGGATGAGTTGGCATCAGTTCTCTTAGATCAGTCTGTCTGGGCTATAACCCCATGGTCACTTTCAGTCAATAATCCTACCCCTCTCACAAGCCAAATGCCAGCTGCTGATCTTTGGCCCAGCAAGAGGTGATTTTTGAGAAGATTTAAATCAAAATGAATAATTTTTACATTGTACCCTTTTCTATTTTTTCATCAATATATTTTTCTTAGCATTTCCAGATGTTTCTCAGGAAATAAGCACATTTCTTGGCAGGACATAGCTCTCCACTGCTAGCACATAACACCCTGAGAACCATATGTTTCTTAGAGCTTGGTGAGAACGTGGTTGTCCTATGGTTATTTTGCATACAACTTTCCCACAACTTTCTGGGAATGGTGCAGGAAAGTTGGTTGGCTATGAAACATTCTCAGCACATTTAAGGAACAAACAAAACAAGTTATAATCTTGGTATTTCATTACTTTAACAGAATGTTTTTTGGGGGATTTTATTATTTTACCCCATTTTTTCTCTCAATTTCAATTACGATCTTACCTCATCGCTGCAACTCCCCAACGGCCTCGAGAGAGGCGAAGATTGAGTCATGCGTCCTCCGAAACATGACCCGCCAAACCACACTCCCTAACATCTGCCCGCTTAACCCGGAAGCCAGCTCCACCAATGTGTCGGAGGAAACACCGTTCAACTGACAACTAGAGTTAGCCTGCAGGCGCCCGGCCTGCCACAAGGAGCCACTAGAGTGCAATGAGCCAAGACAAATCAAATCAAATCAAATTTATTTATATAGCCATTCGTACATCAGCTGATATCTCAAAGTGCTGTACAGAAACCCAGCCTAAAACCCCAAACAGCAAGCAATGCAGGTGTAGACGCACGGTGGCTAGGAAAAACTCCCTAGAAAGGCCAAAACCTAGGAAGAAACCTAGAGAGGAACCAGGCTATGTGGGGTGGCCAGTCCTCTTCTGGCTGTGCCGGGTGGAGATTATAACAGAACATGGCCAAGATGTTCAAATGTTCATAAATGACCAGCATGGTCGAATAATAATAACGCAGAACAGTTGAAACTGGAGCAGCAGCACGGTTAGGTGGACTGGGGACAGCAAGGAGTCATCATGTCAGGTAGTCCTGGGGCATGGTCCTAGGGCTCAGGTCCTCCAAGAGAGAGAAAGAAAGAGAGAATTAGAGAGAGCATATGTGGGGTGGCCAGTCCTCTTCTGGCTGTGCCGGGTGGAGATTATAACAGAACATGGCCAAGATGTTCAAATGTTCATAAATGATCAGCATGCTTGAATAATAATAAGGCAGAACAGTTGAAACTGGAGCAGCAGCACGGCCAGGTGGACTGGGGACAGCAGGGAGTCATCATGTCAGGTAGTCCTGGGGCATGGTCCTAGGGCTCAGGTCCTCCGAGAGAGAGAAAGAAAGAGAGAAGGAGAGCATTAGAGAACGCACACTTAGATTCACACAGGACACCGAATAGGACAGGAGAAGTACTCCAGATATAACAAACTGACCCTAGCCCCCCGACACATAAACTACTGCAGCATAAATACTGGAGGCTGAGACAGGAGGGGTCAGAAGACACTATGGCCCCATCTGAGGACACCCCCGGACAGGGCCAAACAGGAAGGATATAACCCCACCCACTTTGCCAAAGCACAGCCCCCACACCACTAGAGGGATATCTTCAACCACCAACTTACCATCCTGAGACAAGGCCAAACCCTCCCCTAACCCAGACAACACTGGGCCAATTGTTTGAGGCCCTATGGAACAGAACGTTTTCTAAAGGTTCTAACATAGTTACGTTTCAAATCAAATTTGGTAATGTTCTAAGAACATTCCCCAACTGGTTTAACATTGGGGAAATTTTCAAATATACTGAACAAAAATATAAATGCTACATGCAACAATTTTTTATATTTTACTGTGAGAAATTCAGTCAATTTAAATGAATTCATTAAGCCCTAATCTATGGATTTCACATGACTGGGAATTGGGCCTCACAATGGGCCTAAGGAGCTCATCACAGTATTTCTGTGCATTCAAATTGCCATCGATAAAATGCAATTGCGTTTGTTGTCCATAGTTTATGCCTACCCATACCATAACACCACAGCCACCATGAGGCACTCTGTTGACAGCGTCGACATCAGTAAACTGCTTTACTACATGACGCCATTCGTCTGCAGTGGTGAGGCCGGTTGGACATCCTGCCAAATTCCCTAAATGACGTAGGAGGAGGCTTATGGTAGAGATATGTACATTCAATTCTCTGGCAACAGCTTTGGTGGCCATTCTGGCAGTCAGCAAAACTTGAGACATCTGTGCGCAATGTAGAGTGGCCTTTTATTGTCCCTAACACAAGGTGCACCTGTGTAATAACCATACTGTTTAATCAGCTTCTTGATATTCCACACCTGTCAGGTGGATGGATTATTTTAGCATAAGAGAAATTCTTACTAACAGGCATGTAAACAAATTTGTGCAAAATATTTGACAGAAATACGCTTTTTGCCCATACGGAACATTTCTGGGATCTTTTATTTCAGCTCATGAAACATGGGACCAACACTTTGCATGTTGCATTTATATATTTGTTCAGTATAGTTGGACAAAATTAGATCACCAAATTCTAACACTGCACCTCTGCAAGTCTTTCCCTCTCTCCATCTTTTTTTCTTCTCTCTCTTTCCCTCTCTCTCTCTTAAGACAGGACTTTCAAAGGTTTATCAATGAACTTCCAGTGAATCTATACAGAAATATTTTTGTGAAGTAGAACAACTATGAGGAAACTGTCCAGACAAGGAGCTGGCGTTGCATGGCTAGGCTGCGCAACCAAACATGACCCCATGTATCCTATTCATGTGAAAATACAGGAAACTCTACTCTTTACACCCACAAAGTTCATTCGATCCCACAAGAATGCATGCATGCAGCAGTTCGAGAGAGAGATAGAGAAAGAGAATAAATATCTCTCTGGTTGCTTGGGGGTTCAAGGTTTGTGACACACAGATCTCAGTCTCCTTCTCCCCAGATCAACTCTGCTTCCACCTTTCCTTCCCCTACTAATAAGCACCCAGCAAATGAGAGAGGCAAAATTATAGGCTAGTCAGCGGAGTGACTGCCTACTGCCTGCAGGAAAGTGAAAAGTTGGTCCTAAAACTTTAGGTCATAAAACATAGGCAGGCCTGCATTGTAAATTGATAACATCATCAAGAGATGGCTTACGATCACCAGCTAGGCTATTGTGGCTGTGAAAGCGCTAAAAGGGCGTGTTCATGTATTGTCCACACACATACTGTAGGCCTATCTATCTACAAATGGATGCAAGGGGAGGCAGATATAATTAATCTAAATAATTAGTCTATTATTCTATACTGCTTCTCTGTAACCTTGTAAGCCTAATCCCCAATAACCTTTTTTAATAGTTAATATTGTAGGCCTTATCCCCAATAACCTTTTTGAATAGACTGTTGTTGACCATGTAAAGGTCTTAAAGCCAGCTGGCAGTTGACCATGGTCATGATGTTGATGCAGGGGAGTTGGACAGCATTTGGGGCTTTTTGTTAGGACCAGCACAGCACTGAATAAGCCATGGAGCTCCACTGGGCTGCAGACAGCCCTGGTTCAAGGAGTACCTCAGCGCTGAGTTCAGCCTCAGCTAGCTGTGCGGAGGGGAGCAGAGCGGCGGTGACGACATATTTATTCCAGATGGAGAAGAGGACCGATCGACCAACAGACCCAGCTGCTGCTGACCTACGTTTTACTCTCACATCTTTCCCTTTTCGCCCCCTGCTTTTCAAAATGAATCCCCCCCCTTTTTTCTTTTTTTTTACCATGAAGTACAGATGGTTAAACAATTGCCGTTCTTTCACTAATTGAATGAAAACAAAGCAAAAACAAAAACAAATAGAACAAACACCATATGTGGATACTTGTGTCTATCCACATTTGTAATTTTGTTAAAGGCTAGCCTACCTGACAGCGTGGGGTTTGTTGTCAGTGGTCCAGGGACTCTTGACTCCTGACTCTTCACCGATGCTGTCTGTGTTTTGACTGCGTTTCCTTTCATTCGGTTCCCATGAAGTGCACATACTCATTTCAATGGAAATCATGCAAACAGTCTTGGCTGTGAAAAAGGGCTCCCATGATCGAGAATTACTGAGGAGGGACTGGAACTGATGACACACAACACGGTTGAGCTCTGCGGTGCAGGGTGTTAGAGTTACAGGCCCCTCATGTCTTCCTCTAGAGCTGAAATTGAACATAACAAAAACTTGTTCACCTCTATACTGGCACAGACTTTAATATCTCAGTAGCCCGGAACTCTCTCAGTTCAGTCCAGGCTACTACCCGCCTCCAGGCCTGCTGGCTACAACATCAAAATCTTTTCAAAGTCATTTATGACAATGGTTTGATACTGGTTTCAGCAGGGTGCACATATTAGATAGAGCTAGAGCAGTAGAGAAACCCAGTCATACACTGCTGCAATACCTATCTCACCAGTCTGCCTGCCTGATGCAGGAGCCACAGACACACACGCACACACCGAGGTGTCCTGCTGTGGTCTGTGGTCTGGGCAAAGGGCCCTGATGTCTTACACAGAGACAGAGACAAATATTTTAGCAATCTTTAATACAGACACTTCACTCGCTGGCCAGGCATACCTTTATGATGGATATGGTTTGAGGCAGGAATTGATGTTGTTCTGTCTTTGGTAGAACATGACTGCCCTCTTCTGGTCTCTTTTGGTCATTGGCCAGCAGCAAACTACCCTGCATACCACCCTGCACACCACTGCTGGCTTGCTACTGAAGCTAAGCAGGGTTGGTACTGGTCAGTTCCTGGATGGGAGACCAGATGCTGCTGGAAGTGGTGTTGGAGGGCCAGTAGGAGGCACTCTTTCCTCTGGTCTAAAAAATATCCCAATTCCCCAGGCCAGTGATTGGGGACACTGCCCTTTGTAGGGTGCTGTCTTCTGGATGGTACGTTAAACGGGTGTCCTGACTCTCTGTCATTAAAGATCCCATGGCTCTTATTGTAAGAGTAGGGGTGTTAACCCCGGTGTCCTGGCTAAATTCCCAATCTGGCCATCAAACCATCACGGTCACCTAATAATCCCCAGTTTACAATTGCCTTATTCATCCCCTGTAACTATTCCCCAGGTCGCTGCAAATAAGAATGTGTTCTCAGTCAATTTACCTGGTAAAATAACCAATAAATTGAAAAAACCTACACAAAGATTTCAGTATGTAATTAAGAAGCATTCTAATCTGCAGTACAGTGTTACGTGCTGTTATCTGTTTTCTTATGTCTTGGGGCATGAGTAGCAACTTCATTTTGTGAATATTAATGCAAATTGTTAATTCTTCAAACCAAAAGCAGCCAATGAAATAACAGTCCTAGTAAGCATAATGATTGATAATTCTTATAATGTCTTTTTGTGTGTGTGTGAAGTACATATTTCTGTGAGAATTAAATTAATTTCAAGTAGATGTATCAATTAAAAACTTGGTTGAAGATGCCACGAAGTAAGTGGCAATGCCTTAACCATATGTGTGTTGAAGGCCACTAGGGCCTCTTCCATCCTTGTCAAGGGGAGTGCTAACCTTCTCTCCTTTCATACAACACAACAACGTATGTCGAAATTACCGCCATATAATCCACTGCTAGAATATCAACTTCTCGTTCGCGGTTTGTAAAATTGAATCTGACATTTTGGGCAAATATACAATAACAGTAAAACGTATTATGTCCCCATACGTGTAATATTTTCTAACATCCAAATCAGTGGGTATATACGTTTTATTCGTTGTATTAATTTAACCTTCCCAGCATGCATTGTATTTTATTTACATATTTTTAGTGTGGGCCAATGACATTGAGTTATAGATACGACGTTTTTCAATCCAGGAAGTCAACAAAATATTTTCGAATTGGAGCCAGATCGTTTTAAAACAAAACGATACGCTGTGAAACAACTAGGTGTCTGATTTTCGTTAGTTGTCTACCTACTTTCGCCCTTGTCTCGAAGACTAACAATGTTGTTTGGTAGTAGTTCGCTGCGGTTTTCTCCCCTCCAGCCTCTGCCAGCTGATAGCAATGATGTGTATAGTATGAAGTGTTACATATGAGACGATGGTATATGAGGTATTATACGTGTCTATACCTCGATCGTAAAATGTAATATTCAACTAACTGGTATTTTTTGTACATTTTGTATTTTATTAGGATCCCCATTAGCTGTAGGAAAAGCAGCAGCTATTCTTCCTGTGGTCCACACAAAACATGAAACATTACATAATACAGAAATAACATTAATAGACAAGGACAGAACTGCATACATTTTTTTAAGGCACACGTTGCCTACATATCAATACATACAGAAACTATCTAGGTCTAATAAGGGAGAGGTGTTGCTTTATCTGTTGTTTAAACCAGGTTTGCTGTTTATTTGAGAAATATGAGATGGAATGGAGTTCCATGCAATAATGGCTCTATATAAAACTACGCTTTCTTGCATTTATTCTGGATTTAGGGACTGTGAAAAGACTGGTGGCATGTCTGGTGGGGTAAGTGTAAACAATTTGGGATTTTCAACACATTAATGTTTCTTGTAAATAAGAAGTCATGCAGTCAGTCTCTCTTCAACTCTTAGCCAAGAGAGACTGGCATGCATAGTATTTACAGTTGAAGTCGGAAGTTTACATACACTAAGGTTGAAGTCATTATAACAAATTTTTCAACCACTCCACAAATTTCTTGTTAACAAACTATAGTTTTGACAAGTCAGTTTGGACGTCTACTTTGTGCATGACACAAGTAATTTTTCCAACAAATGTTTACAGACAGATTATTTCACTTATCACAATTCCAGTGGGTAAGAAGTTGACTGTGCCTTTAAACCGATTGGAAAATTCCAGAAAATGATGTCATGGCTTTAGAAGCTTCTGATAGGCTATTTGATATCATTTGAGTCAATTGGAGGTGTCCTTGTGGATGTATTTCAAGGCCTATCTTCAATCTCAGTGCCTCTTTGCTTGACATCATGGGAAAATCAAAATAAATCAGACAAGACCTCAGATTTTTTTTTGTAGACATCCACAAGTCTGGTTAATCTTTGGGAGCAATTTCCAAATGCCTGATGGTACCATGTTCATCTGTACAAACAATAGTAAGCAAGTATAAACACCATGGGACCACGCAGCCGTTATACCGCTCAGGAAGGAGACACACTCTATTTCCAAGAGATGAACGTGCTTTGGTGCAAAAAGTGCAAATCAATACCAGAACAACAGCAAAGAACCTTGTGAAGATGCTGGAGAAAACCGGTACAAAGGTATACATTTCCACAGTAAAACGAGTCCTACATCGACTTAACCTGAAAGGCCGCTCAGCAGGAAAGAAGACGCTGCTCCAAAACCGTCATAAAAAAGCTAGACTACGGTTTGCAACTGCACATGGGGACCAAGATTGTACTTTTTGGAGAAATATCCTCTGGTCTGATGAAACAAAAATAGAACTGTTTGGCCATAATGACCATCGTTATGTTTGGAGGAAAAAGAGGGAGGATTGCAAGTGAAGCACGGGGGTGGCAGCATCATGTTGTGGGGATGCTTTGCTGCAGGAGGGACTGGTGCACTTCACAAAATAGATGGCATCATGAGGTAGGAAAAGTATGTGGATGTATTGAAGCAACATCTCAAGACATCAGTTAGGAAGTTAAAGCTTGGTCGCAAATGGGTCTTCCAAATGGACAATGACCCCAAGCATACTTCCAAAGTTGTAGCAAAATGGCTTAATAAGGACAACAAAGTCAAGGTATTGGAGTGGCCATCACAAAGCCCTGACTTCAAACCTATAGAAACGTTTGACCCAAGTTATAAGCAAAGCTACTGAATACTAATTGAGTGTATGTACACTTCTGACCCACTGGGAATGTGATGAAATAAATAAAATATGAAATAAATCAGTCTCGCTACTATTATTCTGACATTTCACATTCTTAAAATAAAGTGGTGATCCTAACTGACCTAAGACAGGGAATTTTTACTAGGATTAAATGTCAGTTTTTTAAATGTATTTTATTTTACCTTTAATTTACTAGTCAAGTCAGTTAAGAACAAATTCTTAGTAATTGTGAAAAACTGAGTTGAAATGTATTTGGCTAAGGTGTATGTAAACTTCCGACTTCAACTGTATAAAAGCCCTCTGACTACAATGAAGAGAAAGACGTTCCGCTTTGTTCTGTGCCATCTGCAGCTTAACTAGGTCTTTCCTTGCAGCTCTCAACCACACAGCTGGACAATAATCAAGAGAAGACAAAACTAGAGCCTGCAGGACTTGCTTTTTGGAGTGTGGTGTCAAAAAAGCAGAGCATCTCTTTATTACAGACAGATGTCTCCTAAATCTTTACATCCATTGAATCTATATGTTTTGACCATGACAGTTTACAATCTAAGGTAACACCAAGTAA
Source organism: Oncorhynchus masou masou (assembly GCF_036934945.1). NCBI lineage: Eukaryota > Metazoa > Chordata > Actinopteri > Salmoniformes > Salmonidae > Oncorhynchus > Oncorhynchus masou. Next base: position 33,653,265 of record NC_088219.1, read on the forward strand.
TTTAGTCTCCTCAACTTGTTCAACAGCCACACCAGTCAATACCAGATTCAGCTGAGGTCTAGAATGCCGCAATAGAGTGATTATTGGACGACACTACAACTCATCATAACAGACACGTGTATCACCTCAAATATAACGACTCATACTACATTCGGTTACATTCTAATATTGTTTACATATTGTGCGTCATGTTCAATGGGCCAAGAGAATGAAAATACAAGCGACAGAACCTAGCAACACTTTTCTGTGGATATCTCCAACTCCTACCGCCAAAAGGACCAGCAGCATGTACAACCTGTAAAGTAAGTGTAAATACCATTTTATTCCACATTCTGTCTTGTAGAGACTGTCTTTTTTAGTGCGACTTGTCAGACAGAAAATCCATGGAGTAACCATGACAACAGTCTGATGTTTAGGCAAGCCCCAAGACAGAGCCTCTCCATCCCTAAGTTGTCCAACCATCCCTACTTCACCCTGGAGAGACTGGGGCCTGTGCTTAGACCGCTGGCAGGTGGAGGTACAGTCAGAGGCCTGAACAGCGACTCCTTCAACTCTATCGGTTTTTTGCTTGTAGTCATGTTTTATTCTCGCTCTGAACTGCTGCTACTTCATGTAGTAGGTGTATGGATGCTCTGTTTGTGTAACGGCATTGTTGTCATCTCCTCTTTCTCTAATGTTTATCTTCACTGATACGCAAGTATTTTAAAGTGTGCCCGACAACTGATGTAAAAGGACTTTATAAATACATTTGATTGTACGCAAGTCTTTATACTGCATGTATTGGTTATCTAATCTTTTTCACTGGTAGGATTCTGTTTTTTTCCGAGATGGTTTCACTACGACAGGTGATGATACCAGGCAAGTAATACGCCAGTCATCTGACGATTTCACTGTCAATAGTTTTACTAGTTTTAATAGTGACTTGAGTTTAATGAGTCGTCTGTGGTGGATCGTGGACTTGTGCAACCTGTGGTTATACTGGACCTCGCTGAGGTAAGCGAACACCCTCCCCATTCTCAGGTGATTCACCTGGTATTGTCACAATTGTATTCAGTTCTAGTCAAGTTTATTCCATTTTAACCTCTAACCCAGGTTGTTTGTTCTTGGAAAAAACATACTTGAATGACTAAACTACTAAACTGGGCAGAAATGACAGAGTGTCAACATTAGCCTGCTAATAATCACTGAAACAAAAGGTAGACAGTCAGGGACCATCAGCATTTCCAAACATGATGAAAAGAGGAGCATTTTTGGGGCTATTTGACAGCAGAACGAACGCCAGTCTTAGACTTGGAGAGCATCAGAAGTTCCACAAATGATGGATAATGGAATTTCCCCCCTCAAATTGTCCTTGCACAATGTGGCAGTGTTCTGCCAATGTTCTCCGGACCACAGCGAAGACCAGTTATTTTCAACATGTATTTAATTGGCACAGTTAACACAATACAAAGTATTCAGTGCTCCGAAATGCAAGCATATACCAAATGGAACACAAACAACAAAAAAGTGCGAAACACACCATTTGGCAGACTTTACAAAACAAAAACAATAAAACAAAGTCTTAGCAAAGCGAGAGAGAAAAAAAAGTAATGGTAGGTCCTTTTAATTGTTAAAACCTTAAAAATAGACTGTTTATTTCCTCTTTTTTTGTCTTAGTTGAATCAATATTTATTTATATATATATTCTCTCTAATTCCAACAAGCCATTTCTTCTGTACAGGTGCACTGGGGCCAGGCTGAAGGTCTAGGATGATCCGAGTCCAGTAATTAGCAGGAGAGGAGATAAGCAGATCCCCCTCTATACTGGCTCGCTTCTGAGTGGCTCTATCTGTCTGTCAGCGCACTACAGATATGCACCTTCTGACGGTCTGCATGGGAATCAGTTTTGCCTTTTCACTTCTCACAAACAAAACAACTGCCAAATCAACATCCACAATAATCAAAATAAGAGATGGACGGATGGGAATAGCAAAAGGAGACTTTGACCTGACCTGATCCTCAGCCAAATAACTTATAGATTTGCGCTGCTTTTATATTATGACAAGTAACGGGGACTCCAAATGATGATGGATCACTGTTCGTTTGTTGTTCTAATGATAATATACACGGTTTGCATTGATACAATTTCAGTTGCTGCCCTTTGAAATGTTGCTTTGAGTAGTAATATTGTAATAAAAAAAAGTTTCAAGACACTCTTGAGCCTGGTCAAAGTAGTGCACGAAATAGGGAATAGGGTGCCATCACTAACGGCTTCATTAGACAAAACAAATATGTGTTATTCATTACTTCGTCTGCAGTGACTTCAGGCAGATCAAACAACTGGTTTCATCATTATAGGTGGTTTGTAGTTCAGGTGCAACAGTTTTCCAGCTAAAGAAACAACTAGCTACAAAATAAAAAGCTACAATCTCATCGACCCAAAATTGGTAAAAAATAATGATAAATAAAATGAACAAAATAAAAAATGTATGTGCCTTTGAGAGAGGGAAACAGTGGACATCATCATCTCTGTAGATGTTATGGGTAATCTACCTTGACTGCCACATACAAAATAACCCCCCAACCTTTATAAAAAAGAAAACAAGAGACGTCTTGACCTATTCAACATACCACAGATAATAGAATGGCATCTGTCTTCACACTAAGTGGTAGGATAAATCCATAGAGAGAGATAGACGACTTTAGTGCCTAAAAGCCCATTTTATCATGGGCAGTGCCATTTGAGGACTTTTACCATTTTGAAGTAGTCAACTGGGTGGGACTTCCTATGGGTTAAGGAAGGATCATCACATAATTCCATCCAGGTCACCAGGAGGGATTAGCCAATGAAGTATACGCATGAGCAAACATTCCAGAACTGCAGGTGGCAGTAAATTGCCAACCTTGGCTTTAAACCTGTTTAAACCTGTTCATACACACTCCAGCTGGCAATATGCACCCTTTCAGTTTGTTTGCCAACTCATGGTAGAAGAAAATTGACTACTTCAAAATGGAGATGGCCTCAATAGGCTGCCCATGCCCTCACAGATGCCATAATGGGACAGATACAATGATGCGATGTCTATCTAAGTCTATGGATTAAACTAGTTAAGGCCCAAAATGAAGTCTGTCTCGTCTCATATTCAGTCGCACACAACCTTGTGGGAAAGAAAGTGTGTGTGTGGATCACAGTATTACAATACTTCCATATACAGTAGTAAGTGGACCATGCAAATTACATGAGACATTTAACTAATCCTCAAGTTTTCTTCCGGGGACATTCTGTCTGTTGGGTAGGATATACAGTGGAGACGTTACACAGCACAGTATGTATCCACAGGATGAGGCTAGTGGAAGCTAACAACCACTTGCCTTCGACACACTTCTCAAACATGTACAATGTCAGCAAACAACATTACATACAGTATAACAAATTGACAAATTACATTTTATAACCATGTACTGTATGCATAAAATCATTCAGAAACAGAAGTTTCGGGAATCCAAAACATTCTTAGCTGAGATTTTGAGCAGGAGGGGGTTACTGTGAGGGAGAGCACACACTCACTGTTAAAAAAAAAGACAGGTAGGTGAACATGCTTTCAGAGACGAGGAACAGTCAAACAACAACAAAACATAATACGGAAGCGCTAGTAGAGGATCCCCAGGCACAGAACCCAAAACGTGACAAACAGGTTAAGAAGTGTAACAGGCAATGTGAGTTAACTGAAATAAAAAGCGGCATGGGCAAATCCCCCCCCCCCGGAGCCGAGCTGTAGGGTGGCGAGTCAAAGAGGAGACAGGGCATGCATGCATACTGCACGCACTGCCCGAGAGGAGTCCCATCCTAAGCTGTGACATGGCCATCAACGCAGCCAATGACCAGAATCTACCACCGGCGATGGAGGGTTTTAAAGAGGGGAGGGGTGTGGCCAGAGAGTGGAGCAGACGTGATCAGTGGTGTATAGTACTTCAAGGTAAAAATATTTTTATTAAATACTACTTAAGTCATTTTTTGGGATATCTGTAATTGAATTTACTATTCATATTTTGGACAAATTTGACCTCACTACATTCCTAAAGAAAATAGTGTACTTTTTACTCCATACATTTTACCTGACACCCAAAAGTACTTGTTAAATTTTGAATACTTAGCAGGACAGGAAAATGTTGCAATTCACTCACTTATCAAGAGACCATCCCTGGTCATCCTTACTGCTTCTGATCTGGCGGACTCATTAAACAAGAATGCTCGTTTGATATTTGTTTGAGTGTTGCCTGTGTGTTGGAGTGTGCCCCTGGCTATCTGTTCATTTAAAAAACAAGAAAATAGTGCCTCCTAGTTTGCTTAATATAAGGAATGTGAAATCATTTGTACTTTTACTTTTGATACGTAAGTATATTTTAGCAATGACATTTACTTTTGATACTTAAGTATATTTAAAACCAAATGCTTATATACTTTTACTCAAGTAATATTTTACTGGGTGACTAACTTTTAATTTAGTAATTTTCTATTAAGGTATCTTTACTTTTACTCAAGTATGACAATTGGATACTTTTTCCACCACTTTGATTGGATGCCAGTAACAACACATGATAGTATGGTAGGGAGAGTGTGCAGGTGAGATGAAGTAAAGTGAACCTGTCCCCTTTCCCAACCCAACCCCTCTCGGTCCTGGAGCTCCTAGTCCTGTCCCCTCCCCAGTCATGTATGGAGGATGTACATGATACTGACAAACACCACAGAAGACACACACCATAAATGAAGCTTTTTCATACACACATACAGTAAGATGACCAATCGGTCCATGTTTTAGTCCATTTGAAACCTGCAAAATATGGAGCTGCGGTCTGAGAGAGTGGAATGACGGCGTTGTTTCCATGGGTACTCCACGGCTCTCCAAGTGATGCTGAATCTGGACGGTTCCTTCTATGATGATGGCTCTGAGTCAATGAGTGAGAGAGAGAGAGATACGGCAACTGTATCCACCTGATTGGTTTGAATGCAAGGGTGGACTGGAGGGACACGGTTTGGCTTCCTCTCCAGCCTTCCTGTCTGATGGTCTGGTCAGGTGAGATGGTATGGGTGGGGTGTAAGCGGGTTTGTGGGGGGAGATTGTGTTGCTTCTTCCTCCCTTCCATGAGGGGGAGCTGGTCTTGTCTCTGACCACACCCTGCCGTGCTTTAGGAAGGGGTTTGGGGAGGGGTGGCATGGGAGCGGGTTGGGATTTGAGGCGAGAGAGCTAACAGCCGCCATGGTAACGCCGCGTAGCGGAAGCTGAGTTAGTACATCGAGAAGCAAAGCTTTGCAGCAACAACGGGAGCAAAATTATAAATGTGTAATGGACTATTAAAAGATTTACGGGTGCAAAATTGTGATGCTTATTATTGTTGCTTCTGGTCAGAAACTGTTGCAAAAGAAGAGAACTCTACGTATGTATCGGGTTGGAAATTGAGATGCATCATTATCGATCTCCCGTTTTTGTCTCGGTCATGTCTCTCTCTCTTTCTGACTCTATGACAATAAAAGGAACGTGAATGTGGTTGCTCTGTCTCCGAGGCTGCTTGCCCTGCCATTTCTGAGCCAGCCTCTCACACTTTTAGGAATCTGCAATTTGAAAGAAAAAAAACAACAAACAAACAAAAAATGAAGAAAAAAAAAAGAACACGTTAGAGAGAGCGATCTCAGGGAAAGAAAATATAGTTCACATACTAAATGAGGTGGAAGAAGAACTATTCTTTGCAATTGCCTTTGAAAGGAAATAATAATGTTCTCTGGCGTTATTATCAGTTGCTGTACCTTAAAAGTCATGTTTTTTATGATACTGTTTCTAAATGTTAAGTCTGGTGTGAATCTATCATTCCCAAAAACGAAAAGAGACACTTAAGCTTGTAACATGCACCAAAACATGTTACGTTAAAAAAAAGGGGGGGGGGAAGAGAAAATGACTACCACCATAACATGCCTCACATTTCATTTGGACCCCCATTTAGCAGGGTGATGAAATGGTTGTGTTAATAGCACTGTCAGAGACGGGATTACTTTCACCGGTATAGGAGAAAGAGTTGTGGAAGCATATTTGTTGAGCTTTTTGAGTTGGAATCTCTTCCAGCATGCCTTTTGGCCCTACGTTTGCACACTTCAGTAATCTTTAAAAGAGAAATGGCTGGATGTTTTAGTGGCATAAAACAGTTTCAACACCATACTGTAGCACAGACCATGCTTCTCAAATGGACTCATCTGCACCGAGGTGCTAATCAAAACCCATGCATGATCTGGCAACCAAGCACCGATGTTACAATCAGCCACACAACAAAAAAATTCCGTTCTCACAATGTTCTCACCGAGAATGAGGGAGAGAATAATGGTACAGCTCATTCTCAATCCTGAATTCCCCTACAACCGTTCTGGAAAATAAAGGCCCAGAAAAAAAAAATAGCCCCTTCCTTGGACCTTTTAGTCTGTGACATTTGTGCATCTTTAACAGTAGAGGAGTGAGACATTCCAGGATAGAGGAGTTGATATTCACTGAGTGCTATAATAGCCTCCTGAGCTACAGAATGCAGTCCTATGTATGGGGGTGAAGCGTTGTGATTCGGGTACATTCATTTGTCACAGTACAAAAAAAATATGATTGCATATGGTTTTTTTTGTGTCTTTTTTACAGCAGAATCAAATAATAATTTGCATATTTCTACATTGTACAATCTAGCATGCTTTACTACTGGGGACAGCAAGCAGTTTTTTCCCCACACACACGATCCCGTGGTTTAACCTCAAAAAAAGTGTATTATAATATTTTGTTATCTCCAAATATCACCTCGATACTGGCCTCTGTGGGAATATGATTCAGTGGTTAAGACCATCAACATTTGTAGTCAAACACACACACACTTACATTTTGCCTTTTGGTTTTCATCCTGACCACAACTCTAGTCTACCTTTGAGGCCAGTTTCTATATGATAAAATACACCTTTGTCAGGTGATAAGAACATTTTGGGGGAAATATGACTGCAAGAATGTCAAGAACAAAAAAGACAGCAGCACTCATTGATATCGTCCGTACAACCGGCCCTGATTCCCATCGAGTTGACTGGAAGTAACGACAGAAAGTTCTCCTGGCAAACAAGAGGTAACGAGGAGAGAATTCTCTCAGAACCAGTGGGAAAAGTACGCTCCGGGGTCAAGTTTCCCCCTTGGTACAGATCTAGGATCAGCTTCCCCACCCCCAATCATGATCTTAACCATTATTGTGGGAAATGTAAAAAAAACGACCCAAGATCAGTGTCGAAGGATAACTTCGCCCTACACCAAAAACAGCCAATACCTCTTTTAAAACTATTCTGTCTCCCAAATGCATTGAGATTCCCATCACATACAACACCACAGTGCATGGGACCGGTCTCAGCTACATGGTAATCATGACAGAGGCACATGGAGACTTCTGGTTGGTCCATCATTCAGAGTGGAAGAGTGGGAGGAGTGTACTCGACTCCCCGAGCCCCCCCCCCTGAAAACGAAAAAAAAAATGCCCTCGGCCCCAAAAGAAAATCCCTTCAGTTAAATGTACGTCATAGCACCTTTGGCGTTTGTTTCCAAAAGGACCTCGACATAAGACGTGGGCACGTAGCCTTCCTCCTCTTCGTTTCTGCGGACGCGTGTCCAGCCATCACCTTTATCCTCCTCTATCACATACAACAGCTCTCCCTCTGTCACTGATATAGTCCCCTCATTATGACCTAGTGGAGGGGAGGAGGAGGAAAATAGGTGGAATAAGAAAGAGAGAAAGTGAGAAGGAGAGGGGGGGAGAGAGAGAAAGGCAGTAAAGTGTCAAAACAAGGTGGAAGAGTTATTGTTGCATATCTCTCAAATAGTCAAATAGATGTTCAAGCCCACATTACCCGTGTTGTTGTCTCTGATTGGTGTATTACCTGTTAAAGGTGTATTACCTTCAAATTGGTAGATGGCTTTACAGGTGCCGATAGTGGGCAGCGTCTCCTCATCCCCATCGTCAAACTCATCATCAAACTCTGGAGTGTTGGCTATGGCCACCTTGACCTGAGTCTCTGAACTCTGCTCCTCTGTGTAACTGCCATCCGGGCTGCTCAAGGACCAACACACACACACACAGTAACTATAGCAACCTCACAACACAACATTACAGTAACAAACTACAAAGTGTTGAGTAATGGAGTGTGTGTGTGTGTGTTTACTGTACCTCTCTCTGTCCTGTGCACAGTTGTTGGCAACCGTGCTGCTGTTGCTGTTCTGTGTCTCGTACAGACCACTCTGTCTCCTGGGAGGATCGCTCTTTGATGGTAACCTCCCCTCCACCTCAGCTAGCCATCCCTGGTACACACGCGCGCGCGCACACACACACGCTTACGTTAGGATTGTGAGATGAGATTTGCTAGTGCAGTGCAGTCCAGAGTCAGATATAGCCTTCTTACTAAGGCTCCTTTCTCTATTACACCAAGCCAGAACAAATAGAGGCCGCCAAGGCAGTGCATCATTTCCAAATAAGGAAGAGGAGAAGTCAGGACTCTGGAGCACTTTACTGTTTGATCTAATGAGGTACTGCCTTAGCAAAGCCAAACAAGATAACTATGCTACTAACAACACTGAGTACCTCCAGCATCTAGAAATACAGTACATTCCTATCTGGGATAGTTCGAGAGGGTTACTCATGACTCACCTCGAATTTCTGCACCTCGGACTGCAGTTTCTCGATGTTCATTGCCACCTCTACTAGGCGGGGGTCCACACTGGCAGGGTCACCCATCTGAGGGTTCTTCTCATACACCCCCTTCATCTTAGTTAGGGCATCTCTGACGGACAGAGGAAGAGAGAGTGACACATGAATACTCAAGACATGCTCTGACAAATAGGTAGCCTGGTCTAAAGCTGATCAAGACAACCACATTTCCCCTAAATCTACCCCTGGGTATTAATATCCATCCCAAAGTTTTACTGGGCAAATTTTGGTCCATAAAAAGTCTGACTGACAGTAAAGACATGGGGGAGCTTTTATGGAGGAGTTAGGACATCATTTCCATACGAATATGGCTGAGGCTTATGTTGCAGACACACACACACACACACACACACACACACACACACACACACACACACACACACACACACACACACACACACACACACACACACACACACACACACACACACACACTTACTTCTGGTCCATCTCTTTCTGGATGTCCTTGTTTAAGTCGTCTATCTTGGCCTGAAGCTTCTTTCTTCTCTGCTCTGGGGGCAAGTGGCTGAAGTCCTCTGGTCCAGAGCCCTTATGGAGAGAGATAAATACAAACATTAAAGAGAGAGAGAGATAGTGGAAGAGAGGAAGAAAAGTTGTGGACAAAGTGAGTTTCAGGAGCATTCTACATCGTGTCTCTAAACAAATGAATATACAGTATAACATATTCTAACACCCCTCTCAGATGTTCAGTATATCTCTATGTAACACCAGAATCCTTCAGGTGCTTAGAATCCTTCAGAATCCTTAGGGGGTTTCTCTGTGTACTTGTGAGCCATTCAATCACCTTTAACCTATTCAGTCCCAAGCCTGAAAAGATATTAGGAAGCATCACATTACTTCATATCCAGTCAAATCACATTTTCGGTGTTCATATTTCAGTATCACCATAACTGCCAAGAGAGAAGCGTAAAAGGAGGTAGTGTATCTGAAATGGAAACTGTGGGGCCATTTAAGGGCAGAGGATCGCATTTCCTAATGAAGGAGCTTCCTGGATAGAATAAATATTGATCATCTCTGATGACTCATCTCTGATGATGAGTCATTCTCTCTGTTTTCTGTGTTCAATGGGCCTGCTCCACTATTTACTGCAGTTCATAGATACACCACTTGGTGGTACTATTTGGTTGTGTTTCTTAAATACACAGGTAATTATTGTGTCACAAATCACTGTACAGCAATACAATACAATGGATAATTATACATTAATTGTCATTGTATTGTTAGCAATTCAAATGGGATTCATTGTTGCTTTCCTCACATTTATATATTGCTTTCAGATTGGCTTCTTTGACTAGCCATAGTATTCATGGTATTTATCTGATCATGTGCTTGGACTGGATATGTTAAGGCTCAGACAACAATACTTGTATCATAAAAGGGACAAAGGTCAACGTCCTACTTCGCCAGGGGTCAAGGGTCAGAGGTCACTGGGGTTTACTGGTGAGAAAGCCAATATAAACACAGCAGCAGGCCAGGCTACCATGGCGATGACCTTCCTTACCTCATCTAGCTGCACTGCGTGCAACACTTACCAACCAGAAAACATGCAACATTGTCTGGTTCATGCTCAAATTCATACTTACATGATTTATACAAATGGTTGATCACTAGAATAAAGAACAGCCTGCTTGCTGTTGATTGATGTAAAAACAAAATACTCCACACAGGCGATAATTGTTTCATGAGACAAGGTGCTATACAGGTGAGACACAATATATACAAAATTATATGGACTCCCCTTCAAATTAGTGGATTCGGTTATTGCAACCACACCCGTTGCTGACAAGTGTATAAAACCGAGCACACAGCCATGCAATCTCCATAGCGAAACATTGGCAGTAGAATGGCCTTACTGAAGACTTCAGTGACTGTCAACGTGGCACCGTCATCGGATGCCACCTTTCCAACAAGTCAGTTCATCAAATGTCTGCCCTGCTAGAGCTGCCCCAGTCATCTGTAAGTTCTGTTATTGTGAAGTGGAAACGTCAAGGAGCAACACCGGCTCAGCTGCGAAGTGGTAGGCCACACAAGCCCACAGAACGGGACCGCCGAGTGCTGAAGCGCGTAGCCCATAAAATCGTCTGTCCTCGGTTGCAACACTCATTCCTGAGTTCCAAACTGCCTCTGGAGGCAATGTCAGCACAAAAACTGTTGCAGCCGCACACAAACCTAATGCCAAGCGTCAGCTATAGTGGTAAAGCTAGCCGCCATTGGACTCTGGAGCAGTGGAAACACGTCCTCTGGAGTGATGAATCACGCTTCACCATCTGGGTTTGGCGTATGCCAGGAGAATGCTACCTGCCTCAATGCATAGTGCAAAGTGTAAAGGTTGGTGAGGAGGAATAATGCTCTGGGGCTGTTTTTCATGGTTCGGGCTAGGCCCCTTGGTTCCAGTGAAGGCAAATCTTAATGCTACAGCATACAATGACATTCTAGATGATTCTGTGCTTCCGACTTTGTGGCAAAAGTTTGGGGAATGCCCCAGTGCACAAAGCAAGCTCCATATAGAAATGGTTTGTCAAGATCGGTGTGGAAGAACTTGAATGGCCTGCACAGAGCCTTGACCTCAACCCCATTGAACACCTTTGGGATGAATTGGAACACTGACTGCGAGCCAGGCCTAATCGCCAAACATAAGTGCCCGACCTCACTAATGCTCTCGTGGCTGAATGGAAGCAAGTCCCCCGCAGCAACATTCCAACATCTAGTGGAAAGCTTTCCCAGAAGAGTGGAGGCTGTTATTGCAGCGGGGGGGGGGGGGGGACCAAATCCATATTAACGCCATTGACTTTGGAATGAGGTGTTCGACAAGTAGGTGTCCACATACTTTTGGTCATGTTGTGTATCTTTACCCAGGAACTTACCTGTTCAGCATACATTTCACACTCAGATGTACATGTGCATATCTACTTGATTTGTTTGACATGCATTTGTCAATGTTGACCACTCAATAATTACTACTACACACAAAGTAATGAACTAATGATCATCACCTGGCTTATGTTATTGGGGTTGACTAAGGAGATTTACGGCAATTATTTAGAGGCAGTGGATTCTGTAGTTTATGATTTATCAAATCAAAATTCCCACAGGGCTCCAATGTAGAAGTCTGATGCAGAGGACTTGAAGACTGCCATAGATGGAATTTGAAATAAGATTCTACCTAATCTCCTCCACCACCAACTCTCTCTCTCTCCCTCTCTCTCTCTGCAGCAATTGAGCCTGGGGAAGAGGTTCGTTTCTATATAGAATTAGGAATTATAATATTAGAATGGACATGACCCTTCTAATGATGGGATAAAAAATCTGCCATTTTGGTCAGGGAGTTGGTCAAAGATGGTTTGCCAGTGCTGTGATAGGATATTGTGTAAAATAATGCATTTACAGAATTGATCTTTGAGAGGAATGATTCCATAAATGTTTCCAAATTAAACAGCCAATATGCCAACATTCCATTCAAACAATGTGGTCAACCCACAGCCAATACGGTACACTGGCTGAAATCAGTTGACGATAAGACTTTGACAAGTTGTAAATGCAACAAGTATTGATATTGAAAACCAAAATTCCGATATTTATGGCCTGTTTACATATATTTTATACATACAATTGGTATAAAACCTGTATAAACTGTATTTATAATTCTATGACAATATTTTAGGTTGACAATAATTCTGGTACACAATTACTGATATATGCCTTACTTTTATTTTCCAGGATGTTTTCCAGGATATGCCTCTACTGCCATTCATTCCAATAAGACTGGTTTTGATTATTTCTCTCTGACCAATATGGATGCCATTTTCACCCCATTCCGGAGCGTTGAGGGTTTATGACATAGCCCCTCTAGTAATGTAATAGGATCTCTGAGTTTCTACCTGACTGAGACAAAAAAAAAGCTCAATTTCATTTGTTCCCATCTGTTCTGCATTTCAGTGGAAAATACTTGGTATTCCTGGAAGGCTCGGCATCGTCTGGACATTTTATAATTTCTACATCAGAACCACTCTGAGCTTGGCAGCGAAGGCTGAAAAACATCATCTTTAGAGGCTTGCAAAGTGCATACTAAGAACACTGTTAATGACTATTTATCAAAATCAGCATGTATCACATCTTTGATTTTACAGTATCTACCCTATATCTTTGATATCAGCCATGATTATGATGCATCTATTGGAATCATCCATCTTTGCATCTAACGAGTATGAGGACAAATCAAAGGGGATGGAACTAGCAGACAGACAGACGGACGGACCTAAGTTCAAATACTATTTGAAATCCTTTCAAATACTTGACTGAGCTTGTCTGTTGCGATGAAACTAAAAGAAAACGACTTCAACGATTTCAAATAGTATTCGAAAACCCAGGTCTGACGGACAAACAAAACATTAACTGTAATTCTGATCACCTCAATAAGATTCCGGACGTGGGAATTGAGTGTGATCTGCACAGAGCACACAGGCACAGAGGGGAGAGACACAACAAACAATAATAATACACACAAAAACAAAAATTATGAGACAACAACACGGGTCTGCATCGGCAAAATCCATCCTCATGTCACAACAAAATGACTAAATAAATTAAATACAACGGACGACAGGAACCAAACGCTAACAAACAGCGGCCACACAAGAATTCTCAACCACGTCGTGGTGCTAGGTGGACGTGCACACGGCGCTCAGAATGCGGTTCACGCCACTACGGTCATGCAGTGTTACGGTCATGCTTACCAGCTTGAGAGAAAGCTTCATGGGTAGAAGAGAGGCGAGAGAAACGGCAGGAGGAGCAGGAGAGAAAGAGAACAGATAGAAGTCAGACAACAGCAGAATAACACATAGCAATTGTCCATTGCGGTTCCTCCTGGTACTGCATGCACATGCACAGCATGTCGTTAGTTGTTGACATGGATATTGAGATGAAAAAGCAGTTCCTTAGCCAAACTTCACCATATGAGGAAAATAATTGGGTGTTTCAAAACCTGGAAAGGGGAAGGTAGAAGTCTTGGATGCTTTGTATATGGTAGATTGCTGCGGTCATTGGATTCGAAGATGTTCGTCTTGACCAAGGTGACCAACCAGAGCTTTCACAAACTGAACAGCAAATGCATAGACCCATCATCATTTGTGAAAAATGGCAGATCAGATACGTGAGGTGCAACAGGTCTGAGGCTCTTTGCAGATGCTGGTTCGTTTGGATGCTCCCACAGTTTGTTCTGATTACAATGGAAAAAAACTAAGTCTGCAATACCTCAGCGAGACGCTATTCCAAGACAATAACCAGTCATTCTCAGGACTAATCTCCCGATATAACGTATGGCTCTAGTTAACTCTTCTCTCGTCTGGTGAAGTTCCACGTCAGGTTTCAGGGATGAATGACAAAATAAGAGATGGGTTTTAAAATGACTTGAGGTGATGATAAGGAAGCCAACTCACAAGTCTAGACTGCACAGGACGGCGAATTAGAGCGAGCAAAGTGAGAGAAGGAGAGACAGTGAGAGAGAGGTGAGTCAAGACACCCACTGTAGGAAAACAGGAGGACAGAGGATGGATGATAACACCCCCCTCTCTGTTCTCCCTGTACCCCCCCCCACACACACACACACACAATGACAGCATTTAACAGCAGGGGGCGGTGGTTACATGTGTCACAGTAAAGCATGATGACAGTTCGCATGTTCACATAGAGACGATATGTTTCAAACAGTGACATTCACTCATGGGAGAGGTGAGCCTAAGTGCCTGTCTGTTTGGGCCAGTCTGAGTTGTCAAGAAAGCACAAACAGACTGGCACTCAGACTAGGGAGAAGTTGCTCATAGATTCAAAGCTATACCAGGCAGGATACATGTCTATGAGCACAAGTAATCAGGAGCTAGTAGCAGCCTTCTTTATCAATGGGTTCGAACTACAACCATAACCACTTGGTTCATCAAAGATTCATTATTCATTATATTTGTTTGATTTAAAGGACAATTAAGGCAAATGATAGAAGAAGAAAAAGAGAACTGGAAAATCCATAATGTAAGAGGTTGCTTCGGTTTAATTGTACATACAGTGATTGCACTATTAAAGATCGTTAGAGCCTATTGTGAGCTCCATGGTTATGGAGAGGAGAGATACTTTTAACACCCCACTGGGTCGCTCCAGCTTTAATCCTTGTAATGACTTACTATGAGGGCGTAGTTTGTAGGAAACAAAGGAAAGAGATACTTTTAACTCCAGCTACAGCGAACGACCTGTAATCCAGTTAACAGCTCAAAGGCCGCTCTCGGGGGGGCCATGATGAGGCCAGGCCATACTCCCTTTGGTCTGTAATCAAGTCATTCACCTGGAATGGGCCTTCGATCAGCCTCCCCATCGTGCCTAATCGACATTGACAATTGTTCTCACTGTGGTATTTCCGTTAAGAACTTGCTGGTGTAATAGACAGGGGAGGTCTGTAGTTCCCCAGTATCTGTTGTAGCTGAGTGTATAGGGTCAAAACGTGACATGTTAGACGTCTCAGACAGATGGGTAGATACAGGTACATGGTATACAGATAGGCTATGGTGCCATGGTGCCAGCACATAGAAGGATGCGCTGGAGGGGTGAATTCTGGGTAGATTAAACCCCACCAAAAAAAAGTGTTATGAGCACCACAACCCAATGTTGTGAACCCCAGAAAACAAGATGAAGGAGCAAATTCACCACGCTCCAATCCCACTTCCTTAGTTTAAGGGTCGTGCTTGTGACACTTTGAGAATTGAGAATTGACCCCTACCAAAAATGTGCACTGCAGCAGGAGTCCAATGCAATTCTGGGGTTGGTGGTGTTGCAACAGAAAGCGCCACAAGCTGAGATGTGGGACAGGAAATGAGGTCATCCCTGGTTCTGATCATTTGGATAGTGTGGTCTTACGACAGGGCAGAAGGGCCATGTGAAATACAGTGGGACAGTCACAGATACTAGTCTCATTTAGAAGGAAACAAAAATATGCAACTGTGTCTGACTGGAAATAAATGATTATTTATATGTATTGTCCTTGTTTTTGAAAGAAAATCACTTTTTTTGTCTATTAAATGAGCATCAAATTGATCAGAAATACAGTGTAGTCATTGTTAATGTTGTAAATGACTATTGTAGCTAGAAACGGACAATTTTTTAATGGAATATCTACATAGGCATACAGAGGACCATTATCAGCAACCATCACTACTGTGTTCCAATGGCACGTTGTGCTAGCTAATCCAAGTTGATCATTTTAAATGGCTAATTGATCATTAGAAAACCCTTTTGCAATTATGTTAGCCCAGCTGAAAACGGTTGTGCTGATTAAAGAAGCAATAAAACTTATTTCAACTAGTTGAGTATCTGGTGCATCAGCATTTGTGGGTTTGATTATAGACTCAAAACGGCCAGAAACAAAGACCTTTCTTCTGAAACTCATCAGTCTATTCTTGTTCTGAGAAATGAAGGCTATTCCATGCGAAATCTGCCGTTTCCAGCAATAGTCATTTACAACATTAACAATGTCCACACTGTATTTCTGATCAATTTTATGTTATTTTATGTCCTTTCAAAAACAAGGACATTTCAAAGTGACCCCAAACTTTTGAACGGTAGTGTATATACTGTCAGTGCATCATCATGATATGAGACTACTGTCTGTGCTGCACATGGCTGAGACACAAACACATATTTCCTAATTAAGGCACGCACGCACGCATCGGCCAACATACACACTTACGACATATTGTCTGGCCTCGAAAGCGTACGTGGGTATGCCCTGAGTCCTCCAGTCTTTGTGATAACAGAGCGAGAGAGGGCGAGTAGGAGGCTGCTGCCATGGTTATGAGAGAGAACAACACAGCTTCATCAATTAGCACAGGGCTACTAATGAGGCTAATGGGTTTTCACTCTCCCCTGCACGCGCACACACACACACACACACACACACTTACATCATCCATCTCTCTTTCTTTCTGTGTTTTCTCACAGAAACACTCTCTGACTCACTCTGATGATGCTGTCATCATTTATCCTTGCTATATCCACCACACACTCTCTCTCTCTCTCTCTCTCTCTGTATATCTGGCGTTGGATCAGAGGGTTGGCCCCAGAGGGCTGAGGAATGACAAGCCCTCCCACTGGGGGATGCTGGGTAAAGCATACCTCTGCTGTGCAGCTGTTGGCCAAAGACTGAACCCAGAACCCAACCTACAGACACAACTAGCATGACATTAAAATACACACTCATATCACATGTTATATAACCTGTCATAAGGAAAGAAAACGGACATTGGCTATCTCAAAGCCATTGGCCCTGTCAAAGATATCACATTTCATAACTAATATTTTGCTCAGTCAATACTGAGGTTTATTGAAATGATAATATTCATATTTTCACTCACTAATAGCACCTGTGCAGTGTAGTGCTGTACTACGATTGACAAATAACTTGGTTCGTGTGACCATAGAATTAGGATTAGAATACTACAACGGACATGAATCTTCTTATGACGGTACAAAAGGTCAGCCATTTTGGTAAGGGAGTTGGTCAGCCAATGCTGTGATGAGATATTGTGTAAAACAATGAATTTGAAGATTATCTGCCCAGTATGTTTGTTTTGGGACATTTATGGTCTATTTACATATATATATTAGAGGCTATTCATACAGGCAATTTTTAGAAACCTGTGTAAATTGTATTTCTAATTTGATGACAATATTTTAGGATGACAATAATTCTATGACACAATTACTGATTTATCACATGCCTTACTTTAAATTTCCTTCATAAGTAAAAGCAGGAAATGCATCACCTATCCCTCTAGTGCCATTCATTGCAATTAGACTGGTTTGGATTTCTCCCTGACCACAATGGATGCCATAAAGGGGCGGCAGTGTAGCCTACTGGTTAGAGCATTGGACTTGTAACTGAAAGGTTGCAAGTTCAAATCCCCGAGCTGACAAGGTACAAAATCTGTCGTTCTGACCCTGAACAGGCAGTTAACCCACTGTTCCTAGGCTGTCATTGAAAATAAGAATTTGTTTTAACTGACTTGCTAGGAAAATAAAGGTAAAAAAAAAGAGGTCAATGGGTGGTAGAAGAAGGACGCCGGATTGGCCCACATTCAACAAATCTGATCTAACAAAGTGGATGTCAAATCTGTCCGGATTTTATGTATTGTAACAGGCCCACAATGTGCTGACTTCAGTTAGATTCTTAGATTTTGGGCAGTTTTCTCTGCATAGCATTTAGAAGCTGTCCCTTTTCAGGCTCTGAAAGACATGACTGTTAAACGCTAACTCCCATTCGTATAAGCTGGTAGCATAGCTAGCATACCCGAGCGGCAGGTAGCCTGGAGGTTAAAAATGTTGGGTCAGTAACCAAAAGGTTGCTGGTTCGATTCCCTGAGCCGGCAAGGTGGGAAAATTTGCCCATCTGCTGGGTAGCCTAGTGCAGGGTAGCCTAGTGGTTAGAGCGTTGGACCAGTAACCGGAAGGTTGCAAGCTCAAACCCCCGAGCTGACAAGGTACAAATCTGTCAATCTGCCCCTGAACAGGCAGTTAACCCACTGTTCCTAGGCCGTCACTGAAAATAAGAATTTGTTCTTAACTGAATTGCCTGGTAAAATTAAAAAAACTAATAATAATTAAAATTTGAACAGGGCAGTTAACCCCCAACAACAACTGCTCCTTGGGCGCTAATGATGTTGATTAAGGCAGCCCCCCCTGCACCTCTCTGATTCAGAGGGGTTGGGTTAAATGCAGAAGACACATTTCAGTTGAATGCATTCAGTTGACTGACTAGGTATCCCCCTTTCCCTACAGAAACCAGTGTTGGTAGTTTTTAACTGTAATGCAGTTGATTGGTGACGATGGCATGAACATGTGTTGGGGTTGACATCCATACAAGCAATTTAATCCAATTTTTACTTCAACATAGTATGAAATACACATATAAACAATAGCCTAACTGTAGGTTCATTTTCCTGTGGGGCAATGAGGAGATTCAGGATCTTCCCCCATTTCCATTGTTTTGGTCGAGTACAATTCACCTCTTTACCGCATGTATGGCTGCCATTTTCATACCATGCTTGAACTTTGAGGGGTTTGACATAGCACCTCTCATCATTTAATAGGATCTCTATGCATGTGACCAGTGATAGAGGGCTTCTTTAAAAGGCCTTGTGGATTACTATGACACTGAGGTGCTGTGCGGTTGCACAGCAGCTGTTTAAGCAGGGCAGGCAATATGGCCGCCCGTTCCAGCTTGTGCAGAGCAGACGGCTCATGTTTGAACTGACTTCTCTACTGCTTTTAAAATGAGTTCCTAAAAGAAAAGAAAGTTTAACACAAAACTGATGTCTACTGGGTATTCAACAACGTTAATATACACATACAAAAACAACAGAAATACTTCATCCATATGGATAATGAAAAGGAGTGAAGAGAATGTTGAGAGATTCATATTGAGCACTATTAATCTTAAAACATAGGCAATCTCGTGCTCAATACATCGCCCTGCCCGACCAAAACAAAAACCTGACCTTTTTCCTTTCTTTCCCTTCACTTCATTCAAATGTTACAGAAAGGTCATACAGGAATGAACTCATTTGAATCTGCAACATTAACAGAAAACAATGCTTCAGATATAGAACTACCCTGGCCTGCCAGTTTAGAAGATGGCCATTACTCCAATTCCTGTTTGGGAAATGTTCACTTCCTGCTAGATTTGCCCTACTTCCTCCTTCTCCTGACCTTCAATAATTTATCACAGAGAGAACATTGTTTTTATTACACTACTACTACTATTGTTCCTTTGCTTTCACAGACATCATAGGTTGTGGGCCGGGCTATGAGAAATATATGGCTCTAGTGCATTCTAACTGTTGCCCTTCAAAAGATATGAACATAAACAAACTGTATTAGTTGAGGCCGGAAGGAACACGTGAGCAGCTAAGTATGTTCTTGACCTCAGGAGGGAGCTCTGTCGGCCCCGTGGGCGTGACCTGGACAGGGATCACGGTTCTGGCTGATTTAGGAATAGGGCCATCTAAAAAAGCCCTGCTGCAAGCAAGGCCAGGCCCGACCCGACAGACTCAGTGACTCAATCAGCCAATAGCGGCCAGCGCAACGTCCTAATCAATATACTGTGACTTTTGACTTTATGCATAATCTTAACACATTATACTGTTACTGATTTTCAGTTTGACCCAGATAGGCGGAAGGAAGGAAGTAGTTATTGACTAAAAAACAAAACTTCTTCCAGTTGCTTATACTCTCCCTATTACTACACCTAGCAAATGTACTACTTGTGCTTTCTTTCATTGCATCATCATGGCGACTCCAAGGAGAGCTACAATGTGGTAGGATACCTACACATGTCTGTCATTGGGAGGGAGCTCTGGTGACACTGTCATTGTGTGTGAAGCAGTTTTAGAGTTCAAAGTAGAGACTGAGGAAACAGGTTGGAGAGTTCATGAGTTTATGTCTGGAAAGACAGACAGACAGACAGACAGACAGACAGACAGACAGACGACTGAATATGTGATTCCGCTAGCGCAGAACTATGGAAGCATGCTAGAGAAGCGTAACACAGATACAGACAGAGGCAGAACGCCGTATGGAGGAGGCTGGAGGATAGATAGAGTTGTCCTAAATAGATTTGGACCAGCAAATTTCATTGTAAGGTTGAGATTTTATCTCTGGCACACTCGGAAATCATGAAGATCTAATCGATAGCCAATTACAGATTATTAAGAGATACCTGAAGAATTTAGGCCTGATGCCAACTGGAGTATAACCTCCCCCATACAGCGACGCCACAGAGCTCAGAGACAGGCGAGCACACACACATGCGCACACGCACGCGCACACACTCACCACACTCTCACAGACACACAACCACAAACACTCACAGCACGACACGCACACACTTACCCCTCGCCTCAGGCTCCGGAGGCAAGTCATTTTGGGTTTGGAGGCCATGAACTCATTGAAGCGATTGGAGAGGGGCTCCTTGTTCTGCTTGGGAGACTGGGGGTCGTTGGGAACAGCAGAGGGTGAGGGGGGGCTGGAGGCTGGGGGGGCAGGGGGGGGCTGGTGCGGGGACGTTAACAGGGACATAAGCTACCAGTATGAGAGGGAGCCGTGACGGAGGACAAGAAGAAGAGGAGGAGGAGGAAAAGGGGCAGAATCAAAACAAGAGGACAAAAAAGGAAGGAGGGAGGAACACAAAACGAGATAAATAAGGGCCCAAATAATGTTAAAAACAGGTAACAGAAAAACCCAACGGGAACAAAGACAACCAAAAGAGATATCAAACACAAACAAACCCAGTGTCATAAGTAACCAGCTGTTATGTGGTATAATCTTGTCAGACAAACAAACGTGAAGTAAAAACAACTTGTCAAGCGACGGCCGTAACATTTCTAAACAGTGAGTCAGAAGTGTTAATAGAGTGTTATTGCAAGGTGCTGCAGCTGCCACACATTTAAACAGACAGCTTTACAGGAAGCACATGCAAGCTTCCATTTTGTAGCAAGTGGTTTTTTGGGGGGGGAAACGTCATCACATGCGAGCTCTTGGACTAGAAATTCACCATATCCTCCGAGATGTGACAGCAGCTGAATTTCAATCACAGAAACCGAACTCCTGCAATCCCAAACCACTTAACGCTCAATTAATGAGCGATCAGCCCTTTGGGAGCTAGAGAGAGATCTGCCATTTGTACTGACAGATTGCTTTGATACTCAGTGAGAGAACATGCATGAAAGCGCTTTGGATACCCATCTTTTAAAACCAAAGTTAATGAAACGTAAATAAATCAAGTAAATGGTTTACTGCACTTTTAATTCAGAGAGGAGTTCTAGTTGGACATAGATATTCCATAGATAGCAAAGGGCTAGGCTCTAACACGTGTCTTCCGTATCGGCTCTGCTCTGATACAAGTCTCACATGTTTTCACTGTTGCAGGTAGCCTACTTGTTAGAGCGTTGGGCCAGTAACTGGAAAGTTCCTAGATCAAATCCACGAGCTGACAAGGTAAAAATATGTTGTTCTGCCCCCTGAGCAAGGCAGTTAACCCACACTTCCCCGGGCACCAAAGGCGTAGAGGTCGATTATGACAGCCACCCGCACCTCTCTGATTCCCTGTATGTGTGTGTCTTTGTCCTTCCAGGACATTCTGTTCCCCTAAAGGTGTCAGGATGCTTTGGTTTGAACGAATGTGCTCGTATACTCCCTTTTTAAGACCTTGGCTTGAAAAACAATAGGACGGTTTCTCCCTCTTGGGATGCCGTAGCCAGTATACACTTTCTCAAAATAGTCGAAGATAACTGAAAGAAATCTGTCATCCATTTTGACGTTTTTGCAGAGGAGCTCCTGGTCGCGCAATTTTACATCTCAGATGTTTGGTGTAGTATTTCTCGAGTGAAAAAATGTGCACGAAAACGAGGTGTCTCTCCTTGAATGACTTAATTGAAGAATCCCTATCACCGGCGAAGGGCGAAGGGGGCGTAGACTTCGGCTTCCGAACTTGGGCTTGCCTCAAGAAAAAATATTGTGTGCACGAACAGCAGAAAAACATACCTTGCCGAAGACCAAAAACAAACAAAAAACGTAACAAAATGTTATCGTAATATACGCTCAAACTGTTTTGGATGGGAAGCATCCGGACACCTTAACCCTCTCGGGGTACAGTACGTGCATGGCCTCACAAAAAAAGGTAAGGACAAACACCCTGTCATTAGTTGTCCCTTACACTTTAGAGTCTCATAAATATAACACACTTACAATATAACAGGACGAACACCAAACAAACAACACACATCATGCTCAAACCGCAGGGAGTCGCGCTAGTGAGTGACATGCACACCCACACACCACAGACGCTCACACACACCCTAGCTCTATCACGAAGTGACACCATTAGGTACGAATGGTGCCACTTCCAACCTTAGACCCTCATCCCAAATGGCCCCGTGTTAGACAGCCTAGCCATACAGAACCAAGGGGCCGTGCTGTGGGAGAAGAGGCCATTCCAGACAGACCCCCCCCACGGTGTAAGAGGAGGGTCAATGAATGAGACTGTTAATTAGGCTACAGGACAGACGGTCCGTGTGCAGGGGAGTGAGTTAATCTGTCCGGCCCAGAGAGAGGGAGTGGAAGGGAGGAGGGGGAGGAGGGGTGGGACTCAGTTATGGAGGATGCATTAGTTGGTTGTTGTTGTTGTTGTTATGTTAACACATTAAAGTTGAGAGTTGGTTGGTGACTCAATGACAGTGAGGATGATGTTGATGACCAGTGAGTAACCAGCAGGGGGATGGGGGGGGGGGGTAAAGGGTGGCAAATAATAACACTGACAACACTACTAATGTACTGTAATCACAAAATGACCAGAACAATAAATAACAACCCAACAGAACTATAATGACAACCCAAATGAAACATTAAAGTCACATTTTACTGTTATTTACTACACAGTAACACCAAGACCTACAACAATGTCCCCTGAAGTCTCTGACAATTATCAAAGCCCTGTTAAAGACAGTATGGCCAAAAACAATGCCCATTCTTGTCCTTTATTCTTGCACAGGGAGAATGAAGTGAGGTCAACCCCCCCCTCCCAAATTTAGGCTTGACCTTCGAGTAGGTGTGTGGGAGAGTGTGTGTGTGTGTGTGTTACCTTGTTCTTGTTCTTAATGAAAGGCCACAGTTTGCCCTTGCTCTTGCCCCCACTGGGTCGTTCCTTGGCCTCTCCTCGTGAGTTGGACAGGCTGGTTTCAGAGACCGTCCTCTTCATGGACTGGCCTGGCCCATAGTCCTCAAATTCTACGTCCCCCGGGGGCTCGAACCCAGACTTATACGACTCCACCACCTGCCTCGAGTCCTGGTGGGGTGGGATCAAGTGGGGAGAGAGATAGTAGGGGGAATTCAGATCTTATGGCTAAGCAAACATTTGGATATGACTGGATGGAGAAAAGATATAGACAGGATTGAAACACTGATCTAAAAGAAACAATTCTGTTCACTCTATTTCTATTCCTAAAACCAGATTGTGTTTTCCTCATCCAAGTCCAGAAATAGCATAGGACAGAAATGTCCTCGACCAGGAAGACTTGATTTGTTATTGTAGTATTTCCAGTTGTTGTTATCAGTTCATTACTTCGGCTCAATCAAGATGGATGCAGGGGGTGACCGGAGGTCGGGGAGGCTCCACAGCCTGAACTGAGGAAGAAGGGAACGACCTGGAACTGTCACACAGGGGCTATGGTGAAAACACCAGACGTCAGGGACTGACAGTCAGGAAGCAGCTCGTTAATCAGCAGGCTGTGAGGTCTTGATCTCTATCCTATCTATACTGATAAGGTCAAAGGTTAGAGGTCATCAGCCTCTGTTATCCCTATTTTGTTTCCTGGATCAGGCAAAAGCACAGGCCTTAGCTTAGTCATCTCCCCTTCCTTTTCTAACCCACACACAAACACATCAAAAGCTGATGATTTTCTATTGCTTGCACTAAGATATGGTCCGCCATCTTAGCATACTGGATTGAATGCTTGAAAAATCTAATTGTTTTGGCCAATATCAATGACTCATGCATCAATGAGAGGAGGAGAGGGAGAGGAGAGAGAGAGCCCCTTGGCGAAGACAGGAGGTTGGCAAAGACAGTTGTTTAATTGTGAGTGTAATTGTGAATTTTCGCTCTCAAAGCGAACCTTAACGCTCTCTCTCTCCTTCACATCTCTCTCTCTCTCTCCTTCACATCTCTCTCTCCTTCACATCTCTCTCTCTCCGTCACATCTCTCTCTCCTTCACATCTCTCTCTCTCTCCTTCACATATCTCTCTCTCTCACTCACTCACTCACTCACTCACTCAATCACTCACTCTCTCACTCACTCTCGCTTCCCACTTTCTCTCATTATTGCTCCTGCCTCCCTGCTGTTTTCCCAGCTCGCTCTCTGAAACCATTAACTTTAGGAGTGTCAGGAGACGGGGTCTAAATTAGCTCAGTGGTGATTGGTTGAGTCAGGTGGCTGAGTGAGTGAGTGACAGGGCTCCAGGGAAAAGAGTCACACCAGTTGTAATCCCAGGCTCTACTACGACCGAGCAAATGAGCATTTGAGGCAGATGGGTGAGGCACATACCTCCAGTGTTTTTGAATTTAGTCATACAAAGAGCCTGGACTCTGGTGAGGAGCGAATACCATCAACAACACATAGCACCCACATGGTTGTGACTTGGTACAGTACTAAACTCACAATCGTGTGTGTGTGTGTGTGTGTGTGTGTGTGTGTGTGTGTGTGTGTGTGTGTGTGTGTGTGTGTGTGTGTGTGTGTGTGTGTGTGTGTGTGTGTGTGTGTGTGTGTGTGTGTGCGTGTGTGCGTGTGTGCGTGTGTGTGTGTGTGTGTGTACTCACAGTCTTAGGCTCAATGGACTCGGCAGCCTTAGTCATTCCGTCTAGACATTTCCCTACGATAGGCAGCACCTCGCGGTCCACCTCCGCGTACGTCTTCATGGACACACCCACCCTCTCGATCCGCCTCTCCTCCATCTCCTGGAGTTTCTACACACCCACACAAACACGTCATGTTCAGCACGCATGACAATGCTATTACAAACACCTGCTCACAGTGGCCCTGAAGTTGTCCCACACTACGCTGCTGAGGAGGTAGGACTAAACAGACTGATATATAAAGACATATAGGTCAGAAGACGTCGGGTCAATGCCCCACCAAAAGTTCTGAGCGCAGTGGTTTCGAGAACCTTCCAAAGGTCTGAAAATGTACTCTCTGTCTCTCTATTGTTCTCTATCCAGTGAAAAGGACTGTGGTTTTAGAGGTGCTCCACATTTTTCCATTGGCTCTCAGGGAGACATACGAGAATTGAAATACTTTCTTCTTCCACTCGGAGCTACTCTGGACCTGTGTGTGTGTGTGCGTGTGCGTGTGCGTGTGTGTGTGTGTGTGATATATTGGGGATGAGAGTGAAGTAATGAATTACCTGGAATATTTTGGGGATGAGAGTGTAGTAATGAATTACCTGGAATATATTGGGGATGAGAGTGTAGTAATGCTCGTTCTGTTCCTGGTTGAACTTGGTCAGGAAGTTGGAGTATTCACTCTTACTGTCAGCAGCCATCTGGTGTCTCATCTGAGCCTGCTGCCGCGCCTGAGGAGGACAACAAACACAAACACATCACACTCACACGCACACACTTAATGAACTTGGTGGCCTCATGACACACACACACACACACACACACACACACACACACACACACACACACACACACACACACACACACACACACACACACACACACACACACACACACACACACACACACAGAGAGATTACTCACACATACTCACAAGCATAAACGCACACACACTATCACAGGTGCAGGTCTGTGGAGGGAGTAGCAGTAGCGGCAGCAGCCATTGGGGATGAGTGAGAAACACACACGTGAACAGGAAAGAACCGTAGGAGCGACAAATACTCCCAACTTAACCCTTGAATGGGAGGAATGGAATTCACCACAGACTAAAAGGCTCTATGTCATCTCATCTGTCATGTTGATTATCATGCCATCTGTCATTGATAAACCACCGACATCGACAAAACATGGCCAAAGTCTCCTATATCTCAGAGTCCTAGCAGGAGCATTAGAAGGACAGCGTCCAGTTTCATAACCCTAACCCCCCCCCCCCCACACACACACACACACAGAGACAGAGTGACAGACAGGTGGGAGGGGTTTCATCTCCCCATTCCTCCTCCTACACATCTTGGAGGACAGAGACACAGTCTAGCCCAGACTTCTCCACCCACACATTAACTAGAGTTACACACACAACCAGCTAATGGGGAAGGACACAACCTCTTCGCTACCACACCTATACAGAAGGCTCGTGAATGCGTGTAAGAGAGAGGCAGGTGTGCGGAAGGACAGGCACACACCACCATGACAACACGACTGATGACAAAACCTCTCAGCCCCTTTCACATCCTGTCGACGCTCTAGGAAGTAAGCAGCAGCTAACCTACGTACAGGCGAAAATGTGGTAATGGTAATGTGAGTGTTTTGGGAAAAGAAGAAAATGGACAGAGATAACTTATAGATGCTTTTGCTTGCATAGTTCCATAAGCCGAGCAAGATGTGGATTCATGTGAACGGTATGAGGATAAAGCAAAGCAGAAGTTTACACATATCGAGTGACTGAGATATCAATTCTCTGTTCTTACACAGAAAAAAAAGAAAACGGTACAAAGACACCAAAGATAAGTTATTAAAGGTAAAAATAAAATAAAAACTACAATACAGAGCTATACAGATATACCTGAGAGGACATATGGACATTGTCCAGTACTGGACAGAGTACAGATATAGGACAGTGCTCAATGAGAGTCGGTGTGGTCACAAGCAAGGCTTGAACAGGTGATTGTGTTTTTGGGGGTGACCTGTGTGTATGTTGAGAAACAAGGTCGAGACTCGAGACGGTGTGTTGTGTGTGTGTGTGTGTGTGCGTTCCCACAGATATAAACACATGCTCTGCCCAGTGTGGACCTACCTTGTGGGAACTTCGCTTCAAGGTATGGCAGGAAAATAAATAACAACAACAAAAATACACACACAAAAGTGTTAGCCACTTCCTGCTGAACAGGACCCAGTTTAGTCCTAGCAGAGGTGTAAAAAAACGGAAGTAAAAATACTTTAAAGTACTCTTAAGTAGTTTTTTGGGTGTCTGTACTTTACTTTACTATTTATATTTTTTACAACTTGAATTTTTACTTCATTACATCCCTAAAGATAATGATGTACTTTTTACTCCATACATTTTCCCTGACACCCAAAAGTATTAATTACATGTTGAATGCTTAGCAAGACATTAAAATGGTCAAATTCATGCACTTATCAAGAGAACATCCCTGGTCATCCCTACTCACCAAACGCAAATGCTTCACTTGTGTTGCGCGAGCGTTTGAGTGTGCTATCCGTAAATTTAAAAAACAAGAAAATGGTGCCGTCTGGTTTGCTTAATTCTTGAAAGGAAAGGAATTTGAAATGATTTATAGTATATAAAGTATATTTTAGCAGTTACATTTACTTTTGATACTTAAGTATATTTTAAAACCAAATACTTAAAAACTTTTACTCAAGTAGTATTTTACTGGGTGACTTTCACTTTTGCTTGAGTCATTTCCTATTAAGATATCTTTACTTTTGCTCAAGTATGACAATTGGCAACTTTTTCCACCACTGAGTCATTGCTACATGTCCTCGACCAATGAGGACGAGTTCATCCAGAGAAGGGGGAAGTACGTGGATGATGGGTAAATCAACACAAAGCTGTGCCAGAACAGGGTAACAACATCACGTTAGGGCTACTTTAACACTGGTATTGTTAACCACAGTAGCTAAACAAATACAGAATCACTCTTTTGATGCTGAGAATTTTTCCTGCAAAGCAGTGTATTGGAGTTTTAAAAAGGCTTCTAAATGTTTGTAATTCCCACTGAAATGTCCATCATTTACAAGTGGTAAGCCTCTATCGTGCCTTTTTAGAGTACTTTACAACTGAGGCATGAGGGGCACCGAGCAGTAGAGCTTCTTTTCTACCATCTTCAGTGCTTTCCAACTAAGACAACACTCCATAGGAGACTCAGTGAAAGTACGGGGTCCACACAGAGCCATACGGGGACCTGTCTAAATCTAAGCGGTGAAGCAGCCAAACCGTAATTGTGGTATTTTTTCCCCCATCAGTGGACGACAGGAAGCTGTGAGGTTTGCGCCAGCTGCTTACTAAAACCACAAGAACCCCAGCTCAACAAACTCCAGTCTCTCTGATTATTACCGACCGCTCTGAGATATGGTCCTAACTTAAGACTACACAGCCTTGGATTTCCCTAGTCCAAATATATCCCATGTGGAATACTGCTATTATCTTAAACATAGTTAGGAGTGTATTAAGGTTAAGATTTATAACAGTTTCCGCATTACCGAATTCTCTCGGCAGTGCTTGTGATAACATACCACAAGATAAACACATAAAAACACAATCCAACACTGAGTGATCCAACCATCACCATAACTCAAATCAACGTATTCATGGTTGGGGTGGTGACATGTCATGCCTTCGTAACACTCCCAAAAATGACCGGGGGAGGGAATCGGTCTCTTCAGACAGAGGAGGAGCAAGAACACATGGAGGCGTTTTGGTTTCACACGGCTGAACTGTCTGCCAGGATCATCGAGCAGACCTCTTACGTGGCCTGGGGTAGCCCTTTCCTAAGTCAGTGATCGAAAGCGCCCTCTTTGGCCTCGCTGGTGGAGCGTTATTCATATGTTTCGTAATGAAAACCTGATGAGAATCCAGTGTTTCTATGTCAAACAGTTTCGTTCTATTTCAGTCGTCAGGGATGTGTATGAAGTGTAATGTTGGGATGCAGCCTTAGAACGGAACACATTTCAATCTGACGTGGTACAGGCGCCCTCTCCTCTTTCTAAACCCGTAAGCACGTGTGTGAGATGTGCACCTTTTGTTTCAGAGTAGATTTGTTCAAGGATAACAAGAATCGCTCTGTGTGTGATAGAAAGTGATGGATTTGGTAGATGACTTTGTACTAGTGATCTCAGCGTGTTTGCAATGCTGTGTCCATGATGATATTATGTGCCAGTGTGAGAGAGAGAGTTGAGGAACACAGGTCACGTTAAAATAGTAAGGCACCATTCCACCCCAGCTCTCCGATTCCCAGACCGAAACAGAAAGACACACATTTTCCCCATCTGTCACTATGATCAGAACGATAGCGGGCCGCTTTTGGTCTGCCATGACAACAGCAACGAGACAAAGGCTGAGTAAGAAGACGGCACAGAGTAAAAGAGCAGATGCCGGGAAATTATGTCACAAAAATAATAAAAAGGAAACGTAAAATTGAAAATGAACGTCCCAAAGTCAGCTGGGTGTATTATAAAAGAGGAAATGAAAGCGTTATCGATTTCTGCGTTTTATTTTTCTCCATGTCTTCGGAAGAGAAAGCGAATCGGAGTATGTTAAAGGAGGAGGGCGAGGTCAGAGTCAAGACAAAAACACCCACGCAACAGATACTATGTACGAATAATGTAGGAACTGTTAAGACTGCTGCCTGTGTTCCGTTAGATAGAAAACACACAACTGGAGAACACAGCAATGTGTGTACTGTGTGTGGGGGTAGAGTGTGAGTACTTACAGACTCGTGCTTATCTATGACTGGGCCTGTTTACCACAAGTGGAATGTTAATGTATCAGACAATCCACTGGCAATGATAAGCTCGACATACAAGACTCCCAAGAGCTACGTTGCCTTCCCTTACCATAACACTATACATAGTCACCAATTTTACGTTGACTAACATCAATCGTCATATGCAGTAAAAACATCCCTGTTATTACTAAAGACTTGTTGGTTTCTCATAACCAAGCAGGGAATTAATTGAGAGATCATTTCCAAAAACATAGGGGACTCAGTGCCATTCTCGTTTCCCAGACTTGGTTATGTGGTCTGTTTTTGTTGTTGAGGGAGAATCAGGGCTGATATTGTATCTCAGTTCAGTTCCTGTCAGTCCAGTTCTGTACAGTGCTGCTCTGGTCCGAGCCAATGGTCTGAGCCCACCCATTGTGGCTGTTCGGCTGTGAGTCAGTCTCAGTGGGGACATAGAGGCTTCTTGTTCAGTCCTGTATTAGCATCATAATCGGATCTGAGCCATGTCAGCTCTGAGCTCTAAGCCTGGATCGCTGCTGGGCGGACTGCTGATGAAGCAACACGCCGGGATGCTGGCGGTGGTGACCCATGATGCCTTGCAGCATGGCGTGGCGTCGGCGGCACTGTGTGGGTTAAAGGCAAGGACGTCAGAGGCTATCCCGATTCCCGACCGATGATTCGGGACACATGAGGTGGCATCGACACAAGGCCCCAAAAGCTTTTTTATAAAAAGGCCACAATTGAGGTGACTGGTGAAATTGGCCAGGGAGAGCAGAAACACAGATAAACAGACAACACATTCACACGACTCAAATACTACTTTTCCCAGCACGCATGGATGGAGGCTTGGATAGAGACAACAATGTACACACACACACACACAAACACACACACAACCCCCCCCTCCCTCAACCCACACACGGACACAAAGCTGGTTGTGCTGCCAAGCGACACGGTAGACAGTCAGGCCACAGTGACTGGCTACTCTGCTTCTGGCCTGGCCAGCAGTGATAATGAGTACTCAGTCAGTTCTGCTATCAGCCATGGTGAGAAGTGGGAGATCACTGTCATTGTGCTGCTGCTGACTGAGAGAGACAGTGCCAGCCTGTACAGAAAGCCCTGCAGCGAAACAAACTGTTACTGGTGCCTCACCCTCATGGGATGGGTGAGAGAGGGAGAGAGAGAGCGAGAGAGAGGGGGGAGCGTGGTACAGTACAAAGAGAGGGATTGGTCGGGTGTAGAGCAAGAGAGCAGTGAGCATCTGCATTTGTTTGGTTAGTGTTAAGCAGGAGAGTCTGTGATTGGTCTGTGGTAAGCGGGAGAGCAGTGACAGAACATACCTTCTCCACGTCTGCCTTCGTCACATTGATGTCGGCGTCCATTCTCTCAAAGTACTGCTGCGCCCTGTCCGCCTCTTTACAGTCCCTCTCGAACCGCCGTTTACTCTAAGGGGAGAAGTCACACAGTTCATTTAGATGTCACTCATACATATTATGGTCTAGATAAGCTCACTAATATAACATTACCTCAGTAGGTGCAATATATCTACTGTAGTATATTATGCTACAGACTTCACTCATATACAGTATGGCCTAGACATGCTCACTAATAATATAGGCTAATATACATTTGCCCTTTGGAAGCTTGGGAGAATGGAGAGGGATTTGACGTCACACAGAGTGGACGTCATATAGTTGCAAATGAGACATTGTGTGCCATAGACGTCAGTTATCCTACATTTGACATGCGGCTTCTGACACAGCCAGAGGCTCTCTCTCTCTCTCTCTCTCAAAGTCAAGTCTGTCTGAAGATTAAATAAATGTTCATAGTGGCCGTTTGTGCGCAAAACCATCCCTTCTTCCATCCCTTGCTCTGAACAATTAGTGTTTGTTCTGTGAGGGTGCACTCTGATCCCTGCCTAGCTGCTCCAAGCACAATGGGGACATTGAGGACAGAGAGAGGGAGGAGAGCTGCCATGTTCTCTCTCTCTATGTACAGTATATTTTTTCCTCTCTCTATGTTTTCTCCCTCTTTCTCTCCCTCACTCCTCTCTCCATCTGTTTTCCTATCTCTGTTTTCTCTCTCTTCCTCTCACTCCCTCAAAGGACAACCACACCGTGATAGGGAATGCCCTGCACAGGATCCCCCCCCAAAAAATCACAGGGATAGGCTCTCCTTTACAGAGAAAACAAACACATAGACACTCCTTCCACTCCTTTCTTCCACGCCTTCATTTTGTTGGCCTCTCCTGCTTCACGACTTGAGATCAGCTTGGAGAGAACCCTTTATTCTAGGCTTGTCCAGGAAAAATGCTTCAGGAATGCACAATAATTTGCTGCAGTGTCCTTGAAACTCTACTCAACACAGCTGTTCTGAGATCAGAGGTTCTCGATAACAAAGCGTCCGTGTTTCTGAGAACCTCGGCCGGAACTGTTGACCTGTTAACCTGTTAATTAGGGAATATCTTAATCTGCTTCCATGCATTCTGACCAGTCTCTGGCAGTGCATTTAACAAGGCTAATGGTCAAATGTTATTATAAATGAAACCTTTGATACAAATCTACTTGTCCAGTAAGCATAGGGCACCACACAATTTCCCCACCTGCACTTCACTTCTCAATCTGATCTAATCTCAATCTCAATCTGAGATGCAGTTATGACCGTTGATAAACTTTGAGCTCTGCTGTTCTAGTCTCGGCACTCTTTCTCATTCCCAATAAAAGGGCTATTGTTTCGGTTTAGTTTCTCTTTGGGATGGAATGGCTTCGGGAGGAAGGCTGTATTACGGCTGTATTTTACGAGTATACTCCTGTGTAAATTCCTGCCTAGTGATTTTTATTCAACAGTTCAATACCCACTAAACTTGACTAGCTGCCATTCTCACTGCCAGGTAACGGGCTTCAGTTTTTCCACCTACCATACTGCAATGTCGCAACTGCATGCACACTATGACTACTGCGTTGTCATAACTGTAGTAGTACTCTGACTATAATACTCTAGTCGGTAATACTACACTGCACACAGTACTCACCGACTCCAGCTGTTTCCACGAGCATTCAATGTGTTGCTGTGCTTTACGTCCATCATGGAAATGCTGAGAGAAAGAGAGAGAGAGAGAGAGAGAGAGAGAGAGAGAGAGAGAGATTATTATTATTATTACAATGTCTGCTTATAAATCATATCTACAAGGGCAGTGGATCAAGAAATCAAGGGAGGGGGGTAAAGAAATAGAGGGACAGAAACGCTGAGTTTGCCCTTGATGAAAGAGAAGGAAGGCAGATGAAATGAGGGGTGGTTGACGTTTCTGTAAGGACGCATGCCGTGAAACACCAGGAGATTCTCATTACAACATCCAACATAATGTTACTTTAAAAATGAAAAAATGCAGAACAAAACAGAAGCTGGTTGATAAATTAGAGCAGTGTTTCCCAACCCCTGGTCCTCCAGTACACCCAACAGTACACATTTTATATTGTAACCATGGACAACAAGCACACCTGATTCAACTTGTCAACCAATCATCAAGCCCTCAATGAGTTGAACGAGGTGTGTTTGTCTGGGAGTACTCGAGGACCCGGGCAGGGAAACACCGGGGATTAGAGTGTTGCACTGCAGAGTCACATACTCTGACACTAGTGACATATTACAGGTAGGTGAGAGCAAGCTACTGATGATTACCATGCCTGGGGATAGGACACCCATCTTCACCCCCCCCCCTAATGTAACACGGGTGGCCAGAGCCCAGAGGACCAGAAAACAATTAGGCTGTACTGAGGCATGACCATGGATGGTGTGTGTGGCTCTATGTTTGTGTGTGTGTGTGTGTGTGTATGTATGTGTGTATGTCTGTTTTGAGAGCGAGAGAGAGAGAGAGAGAGAGAGAGAGAGAGAGAGAGAGAGAGAGAGAGAGAGAGAGGGGGGGGGGAAAGAAAGAGAGCGAGAGAGAGAGAAAAGAAAGAAATGGAGGGGGGAAAAGGAAAAATAGTGAGAGAGAAAATGTTGGCATACACAGGAAAGACAGGGAGATATAAAAGGGCAGCAGGAAAGGACATAGACATACCCAGACAAACACAGATAGAGATTGATACAGAGAGAGATATTCTAAGATGGCTGCCGGTGCCAGCCTTGCCAAGCGTGGCATATTGCGCACGGAGGACATGGCAGCTGTTGGTCTGGGCACGCTCAGTAAACACGCTGGGTGTTTTTCTAACAGGCCCCACTTGGCCTCCCCCCTCCAGGGAAAGAATGAGAGAAGGAGATGACTGAGACCACACGTGGCCAAAAGACAGAGCACGTTTCTCTGCAGCCCTCTTAGTGGAAAAAAATGTATACTGGTATATAAAAAAGCGAGTACTTCTTCTCTGGATTATCATTGAACATGTTAAAAAGAAAGACTAAAAAACGGACATAAAAATCTGCGTTATCAGTTATAAAGGTCTAATAATATAATCGCTCCTGAAGCGGTTGAAACAACGAATGAAAGAGAGCTATCCCCAGCAGGCACCAGTCTGTGCTGGTCTCAGCCTCAGTAGCTGTGTTGAATATCTACCCCAGGCGTTCAAGAAAGGACACAGGCTATTACACAGAATGAAAATCCCAGTGATTGTATTTCAGTGACGTGTCAGTGCTTCTAATCTAAATGGCCTCTGCCAGTAACTCTTGTACTCAGCACGCACGCACACACACGCACACGCACACACACACACACACACACACACACACACACACACACACACACACACACACACACACACACACACACACACACACACACACACACACACACACACACACACACACACACACACACACACACACACGATAGGCACAAATGCATGCATGTCGCACACAACAAACAAACACGCGCACACACACGCACACAGACACACGTACTTACACACGCACACATACACACACACACAAACACACATGACAAGAAATTAACAAAGAATTAACGTCTCCCCAATTAAATAGTTACAGTACATGTCTATCAATGTATAGGCTTTATGAATGAACTGGGTTGACCTTGGGAATCTCAATTCTCACTTCCCTATCTCACTGGTAAAACCATGACTATCTTTGGGGAAGCTGTCAAAGGAAGAAGTCCTCAAACTGTTTCAGAGGAAGTCCTTTAGTTCTTAAAGGGAATGGCTCACCCACACAATGGTGTGAGCCACTTTAAAGGGTATGTAGCATAAACGTAACCACATGTAACATATGGATTTGTATTAGAATACACATCAAAAGTCCCAATGCAGTTTCTTTGTCCAGTATCTATGGATGCGACCCAGTCATTTGTTCTAAATCTTCCATTGCCATACTGGCTGGGAGCGTTCTTATCTCTTTCTTGCTAGCTAGCCAACTACGGCTAATATACAGTCACGTCAAACAGCGCAGCCAGAATAACAACAGTAGTTGCATTTGCATTTGCATTTGCGATTGTTTTAAGCTGTTTTCAGGTGACATTTATTTGGATACATCCATAACAATGAGCTAATGAGGCGCGATTTCGCCTGGGATAGAAAATGTGCTCTCTCGTCAGGACACTGTTGTTCAGAGTACCTAGCCAACAACACAGCTAACACAATCCCTTCAAACTGAAGCTGGAAAGACTGCAATCTAGCTGCACTTAGTTTAGTTTGACCTTTTTTCAATTGACATATCATTGTATATATCCATAGAAATGTGGCCAACTGATTCATGATTTCAACTGGTTGAGAGATTCTGCCTGCCTGCCTGCCTGTCTGTCAGTCTGTCTGTCTCGTCCCGACTCCCAACTCCCGACACGTTCATTACTATGGGACAGGTGGAGATCGAATTTGAATATTGAAACAATGTTGCAAATGTCGGAGAGACAGACAGCAAGGTTTATACAAATCTCCGCTGTTGAAAACGAAATCTTAGTCTAAAAGAATTGTGAGAAAATGTCTAGATGTGTAAAGTGTACGCTAAGAATGGGGAAGCAAGAACAGGGAGTGAATTTAGTAAATACCGGAACAAAACAAGAAACACGAGTAGCGTACAGACATGAAACAAAGAAACAGAATCAATAACACCTGGGGAAAGAACCAAAGGGTTCTGTATAAATTTGTAACAACCCAAAAAGGTAACTATGTTTGTACGTACAGGTAACCAGAACGTGACTACAACTAAGTTAATACATCTTTGACCACACTGTGGTGTTACATGCTTCCTACCCTTTAAAATGCATTGGGTAGTCCAGTGGTGTAGTCAAGTGTCTCAGCTCTTTAACTGAAAATATTAAAGGGTCGCTCCCCAAACTCCCCTTTAAAAGGTAACATGTTTGTAAATGTATCATAACTGACAGAATAGTATTTACTTCCTCAGGTCGCCACACAGAGAGGCAGGCGACAAGTCATTTCACAAGACACAAGACACTGAAAGGACCGGATCAAGTGACATTGTTAATGTCCAACTCTCTCCGTGAAGCAAATATTTGTTTCTCCATGACAACATTTCTGAGGGAAGTTTACGAAAGCAAAGGCAACGGAGACTGTGTTTTAGGGGGAAGACAGCCAACTCTCCATGTCGTTTCAAATCAACCCTTCTTCCATCACATCAAAGATAAACAAACCACACTGAGGCTGTGTTCCAAATTACGCCCTATTCCATTTATATAGTACACTTCTTTTGACCAGGGCTCATAGGGAATAGGGTGCCATATGGGACACAAACTGAGACACTAACACTCCTCCCCAAACAAGCTACTCTTGAGAACAACCAATGCTTCAGTACTGTAGTACGGAGGGCTGTGATGGAATATATAGTCCTACAGTATGTGGCGGAGATATATGGCGATACGATGCATGGACGCCATATGAAAACATTAGCGAGTCTAAAGTAAAACGAGTTTTCTAAGTGTATGATTCTGACCTGGACATCTTTACGAGGCATGGACACCATCTAAAACAAAAAGAGTCTGCCAAGTGTTTCTGATTCAGACCCATCTGCAATAAAGATGCTGCAGGTCTAGTCTGATAAGAACATATACTACACTTTTAAAACAAAACTAAAAAAGGTTCCAAGGGTTCCTCTATGGGAAGAGTTCTACATGGAACCAAAAGGGTTCTACCTGGAACCAAAATGTGGTCTTCAAAGGGTTCTCCTATGGGGACAGCCAAATAACCCTTTTAGGTTCTAGATAGCACCTTTTTTTCCCAAAGATTGTACATGTGCATCTGTATGGGCAACATAGTCTACAGACAGTGCTTCTCAGTGTCTGCCAGTCTATCTGGCCATTTAAAATTACTGGACTGCCTTGCAGTGATCCACTTGGCCCCGGTCCATCCAGAACGTATGGTCCACACCAGGGGAGGGGAACACACCTCTTATCTCCCCTCTCACATAGCCTCCCCTTCTCCTTCCCCTCTCCTCCACTCTTCAGAACAGCAACATGTTAACTGCCGGGGCTTGGGGCTGCCAAGGAGCCTGCTGTCATTTCAACAGGTCAATGACCTGAAGCGATGAAGGCTCTCACATTCAGAGGACGGGAGACTGGCAGAGAAACATGCAATATTGATAGGCTGATTAATGTTCCAAACATGCACTTTGGCTTGTATTCCCCTCAGTCTAAATTACCATGTTCTTGACTTTCTCCAAAATCTTTGCTGGTTGCCTAGATTTTGGGATAATGATTAAGAATGCGGGTTGAGTCCAAGTCAGGTAGAAGAGATTTTGAAAAGATTGGTAAGATGAAGTGTCTCATGTGATGCCAGGTTCAGTTGGTAGCCTTTTACTTGGACACGTGTTCTTCTCCCAGACAAAGGAATTGTGCACCATGCTCCTGGTACAGAAAAGAAAAGACTCTCTCTCTCACACACCAACATTTTGGACTCACCTTACAAAAAATGAGTGAACCCCCTGAACCACACAATCTCTTTAGTTCTTCAGAGGATTAGATCCATGCCAGTTCGAGAGAAAGAGAGAGAGAGATTTGAAAAAGTAATTTTTATTTTTATGGTAGACCTGTAGCATTGTTGTGTGCAGAATATAAGATCATATCTCATATCTAAGCCGGTCATCATCCCGCCTGCTAGAGCAGATTAGAAAGGTGGTCTGTGAGTCCTTTCCAGCAATCTATCAAGGTTTTCCGTCCCACAGCACACATTCTGACCAGTGGACTGAGGGCCAAGAGTGAGTCCTCCACGTGGGCAGTGCAGGAGGGCGAGGGTCTGCTGCTGTCATTCATGACCCCAGAACTGGGGAGTTCAAGGCAGTTGGAAAGAATGTGATGTACACAACAGGTGTGAATGCACGTTCTCTGGAAGGGGTGAAGTCAATGAGGTGGGCTGAGTTGTTTGGTTCAGGCACTTCCCCAAAAGGCTGTTGGTGATCGCTATACAAGCGGCCAATCGACAAATGGACAGCTGACCTCCCATGGAGGATTATACATTGGGCAATGAGTGGGATCTGGAGTTGTTCTCTTATACCCTCTCAAACTGCTGTTTTATTCACAGGCTGGTACACATGAGCGCGGTGGTGCATGATTTCAGATTGAATATTCAAGCACTGTAAGGTCTTGACCCAATAAAGGGGATTTAAAAATTATTTTAAAAAGTCTCTCTCTCACTCACACACACACACACACACACACACACACACACACACACACACACACACACACACACACACACACACACACACACACACACACACACACACACACACACACACACACACACACACACACACACACACACACACACACACACACACACACACACACACGCACACACACACACACACACACACACCATGCCAGGCTCATGAATCCAATCATCATTCTCTCTGAGTGATATGTATTATGGTGGTACTGGAGTGGAATAGATGGACCGGGCAAGAGGATCAGATGTGTATTATTGGGTTCTCTGTGTCTCTTTGGCACCAGCTATTATGATCAGTGCGCAGGTGCACATTTTTCACTGTCAGGTCTGGAGAATTAGTGACCCGAGTGCAGCTAACCGTATCGAAGACACACATACACACTAATTCTGACTGGCGGATATAAAGACCCACAATTTATCCACCAGTGTGTCTGCACAGACGCTACGAAAACCTAGTGAAACACTAACCCTCGTGTTTAGCTCATTGAAGGACACTTCAGACAGTATAGAGTCACAGTGAGGAGCGGTCATTTATGACTGGGGTCTGGGTCTGTCTGGGGGGAGAGAACAGGAGACCTTGGCCCCCCACCTCTTCCTCCTCCCCTCCCCTCATCTTCATCCTCCTTCTGCTCCCCTCCTCTTCCACCTCCTCTCTTTGGTTTTGATTTATCTTTCCACAAAACGGGAGAGGAATGGAACAGGCAGAGCAAAGCAGACCATCCCAGCCTCCAGACCAGCTCCAGATACGAAACATTCTCAACGACTCAGCTGCACCGTTCTTCCCATGATGAATGAGAGCTGTATCCCTCGCCAAGCTAGCCAAGGACATTAATGACCCTTTTGTTTTTCCCTTTTAGTTTTTCAACAGATTCTTTCAATCGTTTTTTCACATCTCTAACAGTTGGTTTTGTTTATATTTGATGGCCGATGTGGACAGTTGTCACGTTGTGGTCTGGTTAGAACTTCTGGGCAACCTCCTAATCCTCAAACACACTGCTAGAGAAATGGGTTTTTTTTTTTTCAAAATAGGCCTAAACAGATCAGGCAATTAATTTGATAAAATCATCAGAGACCCATTATCAAGACCTCTACAAGCGTACTTACTAATCATCTAATCCCAGCGCTACTGCCAGCATGTTTACTTCATATAACAACACAGAAATACATGAAAATACCATTCAGACGCCCATCATGACATCTACAAGTAGTCCAACTAATCAGCAATCCCAGATGCTCTCGACAGCGTTTAACAGTGTTTAACAGCATTTAACGTTACGAGGTCTTTCCAGGCCCTTATTAGGCTACAGCATGCAGCTAAAGCCTTCTGAGCGGGGCAGG
The DNA here is from genome assembly GCF_036934945.1 of Oncorhynchus masou masou. Classification (NCBI taxonomy): domain Eukaryota; kingdom Metazoa; phylum Chordata; class Actinopteri; order Salmoniformes; family Salmonidae; genus Oncorhynchus; species Oncorhynchus masou. The sequence continues at coordinate 33,693,216 of NC_088219.1, forward strand.
GCATGGAGGTCCATAGAGGACAGTCAGCAGACCTGTGTTCAAATACATGTGTATTTGAGTATTTGTTATTTAAATACTTTGTTCTGTGTATTAAGTATTTTCAAATACACAGCCCAAAATAAGTACTTTTATTTGAGTCTTTGAATGGTTATTTATTTTAAAAAATTAAAAAATTAAAATAGTATACCAAAATGTACTTGAATGTATTTTTCAAAAACGGTTCAAAATACTATTTTCAAATACCTGGGTTAAAAGTATGGGAGTATATTTGAGTCAGAGCATTTTACTATTTTAAAATACTTTCCAAGTGTTTTTCCAAATGCATTATAATACTCAGCTACTTGTTTTTCTCAAATAAAGGCTTTCTGAATAAACCTGTTTTGAAATGTATTGAAGACTAATTGAAATACCTGAAATAGTATTTGAACCCAGGTCTGCTACTCAGGGCAGGCTGTGTGTTGTTGCTGAGTGACCATCTTAATGATTCCTCAGCATAAACTCAGCAACTGTACTAAGGCCTCAGAGACTTAGCCGTCTCATCCCATATTAACCCTGCCTGCTCTATACACACCATGTGTTGTCATCTGGCTAGCCTCATCCACCCTTGGATATGGACTGTGCTGTGTTTTTATGGCAGCATTAATGTTCTAGACCAGCATGCTTCACTCAAATGTGTCACTCAAATCTCCCACTCTACATGACTCAATGAACACATATTTCAATGTATGTATTTAGCCTAATTGTATGTAAAAGTGTGTATGTGTGCAGCACCTACTTTCAGGCGGCAGTGACTCTTCTTACCTCTAGGGGCCTACTACAGCACTAAGACCAAAAAGAGGGATACAGCCACTTACATAAACTAGACCCACCTGGCCTGACTCCCAGCGGAGAGACTGCCATATACCGTAAGCTCAGAAGCATCTGGGAAGGAGGAGAACTGACCCCCCTCTCACATCATCTGCCCCCTTCCCCACCTCCCCCTGTCCCCCAGAGCTGGGCTTTCTGAGGGTTCAAACAGGGAGAAATGGGAGGATGAAGAGGAGGGGGAGGGAGGCAGGGAGGGAGAGGGGAGAGGAGATGGGGGGTTCCAGTCCAAAACCCAGCTCCATAACTGTGGAATTAATGGAGGTTAAGGTATTCATTTAATGCTCCTATCATTCTGTGCTGTAGATCGATTACACCTGCGCTGTGCTGTCCCACTGAAAGGCCAGTAGGCCACTGTAAGCCCCCAGAAGGGACATCCGTAGACAAGACTGACTCAGCCATCCTATAATCCCTCTGTCTGTCTATGTCTGCAGATATCGGTCTGTTTCTACAGCAAAACAAATGGCTACAGTAGATACTGATGACTGTGTTAATGCTTGCATGTGTCCAAAAGATTAAAAGAGGTAGAACTTACTCCCGTTCTCTCACTGCTAAATAACAGTCCAGTATCTGTACATATTAGGCTACTTACTCTGGGCCACACGCTTAGCGTAGAGGGTCTCTCTGAAGAAGGCCACCTATTTCTATTCTAGACTGCTTCTTCTGATGCTTCATATAGCCAATGCTATGTTACTACAAGCAAACTAGTAAACAGATACGCTCATAAATTATGAATAAGCATGTGTAGCTCTCGGGCTTCGCGTGTTATCGACATGCACAGACATAACGTTCTATTTTCAACAACACCGTCACAACACAGGTGCTCTGTACAACAACCTGTTCCAGTCGGTTTCTGCTGCGTGTTTGGCATGACAACGACGAGGAAGTTGGCTGCTAGATAGAGCTAAAAACAGACTGACCACCAGGTTACAGCACTCCACAAACAAGCTAACAACCTGGTAGCACAACAAACAACCACTTCCAAATGCTGTAGTATTCTTACCAATTAGGAAATAAGGACAACATTGAGAAAAGGGCCAGAATCGAGTCCCAGACAGTGTCTCTATGGGCCAATAAACCAGGGTTTGACTGACTTAGGGTTAGTTACAGAGGGAATAATAAGAAACTGTAGCTGAATACTGGAGAACAGAGTCGGTTGGAATGAATATGATGGGAGACAGAGTGCTGGCTTCAAGCGCAGGGTGCAGCAGGTGTTTATTTGCAAAGGACCACAGGAGGAGGCAGCTAGTTGGGTCCGGGGAGAGGCAGAAGGTCATACACAGGGGCTCCAAAAAGGTGTCAGTACAGGCAGGGAAATGGGCTAATAACGTAGTCTGTGAGATCAGGCAAGAGGTTGACAACAGGCAGGGAACAGGCAAAAAAGGCGTTGATGAGGACTAATTTGGATATAAACAGAGCTCTGAATAGAAAGTGTAACAACAAAAAAAACAATACCTCACAATGTTGGGGTGCAAAGGAACTGAACTGAATAGTGTGTGTAAATGATATACAGATGTGTGAACAGGTGATCAGAATTCAGGTGATTGGGATCTCTAGAGTGAGCTGCGTTCAGGGGATCTGCAGTTGAAGTAGGACGTTTACATACACTCTGGCCAAATACATTTTAAACTCAGTTTTTCACAATTCCTGACAGTTAATTGTAGTAGAAATTCCCTGTCTTAGGTCAGTTAGGTTCACCACTTTATTTTAAGAATGTGAAATGTCAGAATAATAGTTGATTTATTTCAGCTTTTATTTCTTTCATCACATTTCCAGTGGGTTAGAAGTTTACATTCCCCCAGTATTTGGTAGCATTGCCTTTAAATGGTTTAACTTTGGTCAAACATTTCAGGTAGCCTCCCACATGCTTCCCACAATAAGTTGGGTGAATTTTGGCCCATTCCTCCTGACAGAGCTGGTGTAACGGAGTCAGATTTGTAGGATCCTTGCTCGCACACACATTTTCAGTTCTGCCTACAAATTTTCTATAGGATTGAGGTCAGGGCTTTGTGATGGCCGCTCTAATACCTTGACTTTGTTGTCCTTAAGCCATTTTGCCATAATTCTGGAAGTATGCTTGGGGTCATTGTCCATTTGGAAGAACCATTTGCGACCAACCTTTAACTTCCTGACTGATGTCTTGAGATTTTGCTTCAATATATCCACATAATTGTGTATCCCTCATAATGCCATCTATTTTGTGAAGTGCACCAATCCCTCCAGCAGCAAAGCACCCCCACAACATGTTGCTGCCACCCCCGTGCGTCACGTTTGGGATGGTGTTCTTCGGCTTGCAAGCCTTACCCTTTTTCCTCCAAACATAGCGATGGTCATTATGGCCAAACAGTTCTATTTTTGTTTCATCAGACCAGAGGACATTTCTCCCAAAAGTACCATCTTTGTCCCCATGTGCAGTTGCAAACCGTAGTCTGGCTTTTTTATGGCGTTTTTGGAGCAGTGGCTTCTTTCCTGCTGAGCGGTCTTTCAGGTTACGTCGATGTAGGACTCGTTTTACTTTGGATATAGATACTTTTGTACATGTTTCCTCCACTATATTCACAGGGTCCTTTGCTGTTCTTCTGGGATTGATTTGCACTTTTCGCACCGAAGTACATTCATCTCTAGGAGACAGAACGCGTCTCCTTCCTTAGCGGTATGACAGCTGTGTGGTCCCATGGTGTTTATACTTGCTTACTATTGTTTGTCCAGATGAATGTGGTGCCTTTAGGCATTTGGAAATTGCTCCCAAGGATGAACTAGACTTGTGGATGTCTACCATTTTTTTCTGAGATCTTGGATGATTTCTTTTGATTTTCCCATGATGTCAAGCGAAGAGGCACTGATATTGAAGGTAGGCCTTGAAATACATCCACAGGTACACCTCCAATTGACTCAAATGATGTCAATTAGTCAGAAGCTTCTAAAGCCATGACATAATTTTCTGGAATTTTCCAAGCTGTGTAAAGGCACAGTCAACTTAGCATATGTAAACTTCTGACCCACTGGAATTGTGATACTGTGAATTATATGTGAAATAATCTGTCTGTAAACAATTGTTGGAAAAATGACTTGTGTCATTTTCAATGTAGATGTCCTAACCGACTTGCCGAAACTATAGTTTGTCAACAAGAAATTTGTGGAGTGGTTGAAAAACAGGTTTTAACGACTCTAACCTAAGTGTATGTAAACTTCCGACTTCATCTGTATGTGTTTGAGAGTGTGAGCTGGAAAGTGGGCTGGAAAGTGAGCGAAGTTCAGGGGATCTTTGTGTTTGAGAGTGTGACTTGGAAGCAGACGTTACATCAGTCATCTCTATCATGCAGATAAAAACAATTTACTGTCCTTAAAACCATTTTTTTTAAAGCCCCTTCAATGTTGGCTTACAGAGAGGCTACTATCGCTGGATGTGGGCATTTGTTGGTTTAGAGTTAGATACGAGGCTAGCTGGCAGTCCTCAAGGCAACATTGTGATTGTAGCCAAACGTTATTAAATTGATCAGGAAGATGGATGACGGACTACCAGGTGACAAGTGTGTATGTGTAAGAAATGTAATTAAAGACTGTAAAAAAGAGAGGTGAATAAGAAAAGAGAGCAAACTGCCCTGGGAAAAGCAGAGAGACGGAGGAGGCGGAAAAAGAGGGTGTGTGCGAGTGTGCCGGTCGGTTGCAATATAGCATCCTGCATGCAGTCTGTGGGGAACATTTCTAGTGCATGAGGGCCAATCCTTTGGGAGTGGGGCCAAACACAAGACAATAGACAGACAGAGACCCAGACCTGAGGCCAGACCCAGGCTGAGCCGAGCCCAGCTAGACCAAACCAGACCCAAAGCCTACAGACCAGGGCAAACCCTGAGGGCCTGAGGATTCTTCTTCAAACAAACTCAAGAGACATTTAGAAGAGCTCCCTGGAAATCCCCCTCTCTGTGTTCGCAATCTCTATGTTGTTCTAACTGAGCTTCAGGAAAAAAATGGCTGAATCAATAGTCCTTCAGGGTTCCGTGTTTTCCTGCTGTGGTCTTTTAAGGGAAGCTCAAGAGGGAGGGCATACAGTGACTTGTCCTTGACTGTGTGGTGCGTAGACACATGCTTAGAGAGGTCAGTGGGAAAGGTCATGTCAGCCACTGACGCCTCTTTACAGTTTTCAACACTGATGTATTCCCTGGCAGAGCTTCCGTAACATGATGGGCCGTGACAGTTTTTCTGACAAACTGCTCTTTTTCTAGTTGAGTAGTTTCTCCTTGCCTCTGACCAAAACTAATGTCTAAAAGGTGGCCTCTATTTTGTTTTCCTTGAATCCTAACTAAGATATTACTACTGTGTTAATGCATGTTTACAATGGGAAGGACAAATGTGTTAAAATGGAGTTTATAAGAGAAAATATCCTCTAAATGATAGATGAGTCTAATGCAACCCTAATGGTACCTATTCTCTTTTGTCAAAAGTAGTGCCCTATATAGGGAATAGGGTGCCATTTGGGACACACCCATAGGAGTCATGTGTTGGCCCAATGGCCAGTCTTTCGGCGGCTGGCTGTGTATCTACAGTATCTTGACACAATTATGACCTCAGTGTACAGGATAGGGCAAGCGGACGGGATAGGCCTCGCTCTCTCTCTTTCCTGTGGGCAAGTGTGTCTGGGTTTCTGGATAAAGCTTGAAAGTGTTACTGTCTATAAAATAAACTGTATGGTTATGGGTAAGTAGTGTAGAAGAGCAAGACTGACCGCAAACATAGACCAATAGACAACCCGATAAGATGGAGCCAACAGACACGGCAGCCCTGCTTCTAGCTCCAAAGCAACTTTGCAGAGTTTCGTTTTTTTGTGTGTTATATCTTACATTATTAGCCCAGAATGTTTTTTTTGTGTTATTACATACAGCTGGAAATAACTTTTCGATATCAGAGCGGCGGTAACTCACCAGCATTACGACCAGGAATACAACTTTCCCGAATTGGATCCTTTGTCTATACCCGCCAGGGCAATTGAACTTATCCCAGAGGCTGAGGTATTCGGAGTGGATTTCTAGTCCGACTCAGGAGGCGTGCACAATATACACTTCTGAGTATATTATTCCGTAATGTCCAGTCTCTGGACAATAAAGTAGACGAGCTTAGGGCGAGGATATCCTTCCAGAGAGACGTCTGTAACATACTCTATTTCACGGAATCATGGCTCTCTCCGGAAAAACTGTCAGCTGGGTTCTCAGTACATCGCGCAGACAGGCATAAAGAACTCTCCGGGAAGAAGAAAGGCTTTGGTGTATGTTTCATGATTAACTCCTTGCGTCGAGCAATCCCGTATCCGGGAGCGTAATCATAGCCTCAAACTCATTACCATAACGCAACGTTAACTATTCATGAAAATCGCAAATGAAATGAAAGAAATATATTCACTCACAAGCTTAGCCTTTTGTTAACAACACTGTCATCTCAGATTTTCAAAATATGCTTTTCAACCATAGCTACACAAGCATTTGTGTAAGAGTATTGATAGCTAGCATAGCATTAGCCTAGCATTCAGCAGGCAACACTTTCATAAAAACAAGAAAAGCATTCAAATAAAATCATTTACCTTTGAAAAACTTCAGATGTTTTCAATTAGTAGACTCTCAGTTAGATAGCAAATGTTCAGTATTCAAATGTTTCCCAAAATATTATTTGTGTAGGAGAAATCGCTCCGTTTTGTTCATCACGTTTGACTAAGAAAAAAAACAGACAATTCTGTCATTACAACGCCAAACTTTTTTCCAAATTAACTCCATAATATCGACAGAAACATGGCAAACGTTGTTTAGAATCAATCCTCAATGTGTTTTTCACATATCTATTCAATGATAAATCATTCTTGGCAGTTGGCTTTCTCCTTTGAAGCAATTGGTAAAATGCACGCAGCTGGAGATTACGCAATAATTTCGACGGAGGACACCAAGCGGGCACCTGGTAAATGTAGTCTCTTATGGTCAATCTTCCAATGATATGCCTACAAATACGTCACAATGCTGCAGACACCTTGGGGAAACGACAGAAAGTGTAGGCTCATTCCTGGCGCATTCACAGCCATATAAGGAGTCATTGGAACACAGCGCCTTCAAAATCTGGGCTATTTCCTGTTTGAAATTTCATCTTGGTTTCGCCTGTAGCATCAGTTCTGTGGCACTCACAGATAATATCTTTGCAGTTTTGGAAACGTGAAAACGAGTGTTTTCTTTCCAAATCTGTCAATTATATGCATAGTCGAGCATCTTTTCGTGACAAAATATCTTGTTTAAAACGGGAATATACATACATACAGAAACTAAAGTACTTTTGTTCACCTGACCTAGAATACCTCACGATCAAATGCTAACCGTATTACCTCCCAAGAGAATTCTCTTTGGTTATAGTCACAGCAGTGTATATTCCCCCTCAAGACAATACCACGATGGCCCTCAAGGAAATACACTGGACTTTGTGCAAACTGGAAGCCACATATCCTGAGGCCTGAATTTATTGTAGCTGGGGATTTTAACAATGCAAATTTGAGGAAAATGCCTCCGAGATTAACATTGACATATACATGGACACGGTGACTGAGTTCAACAGGAAGTGTATAGGGCATGTTGTTCCCGCTCTGACTGTCCCGCCTTCCGGCGCCGATAGAGATGGCCGCCTCGCTTCGCGTTCTTAGGAAACTAAGCAGTTTTTTGTTTTTTTTTACGTGTTATTTCTTACATTAGTACCCCAGGTCATCTTAGGTTTCATTACATACAGTCGAGAAGAACGACTGAATATAAAAGCAGCGTCAACTCACCATCAGTACAACCAAGAATATGACTTTCGCGAAGCGGATCCTGTGTTCTGCCTTTCACCCAGGACAACGGAATGGATCCCAGCCGGTGACCCAAAAAAACGACTCCGTAAAAGAGGGAAACGAGGCGGTCTTCTGGTCAGACTCCGGAGACGGGCACATCGTGCACCACTCCCTAGCATTCTTCTCGCCAATGTCCAGTCTCTTGACAAGAAGGTTGATTAAATCCGAGCAAGGGTAGCATTCCAGAGGGACATCAGAGACTGTAACGTTCTTTGCTTCACGGAAACATGGCTTGCTGGAGAGACACTATCGGAGTCGGTGCAGCCAGCAGGTTTCTCCACGCATCGCACCGACAGAAACAAACATCTTTCTGGTAAGAAGAGGGGCGGGGGCGTATGCCTTATGGCTAACGAGATGTGGTGTGATCAAAGAAACATACAGGAACTCAAATCCTTCTGTTCAACAGATTTAGAATTCCTCACAATCAAATGTCGACCGCATTATCTACCAAGAGAATTCTCTTCGATTATAATCACAGCCGTATATATTCCCCCACAAGCAGACACATCGATGGCTCTGAACGAACTTTATTTGACTCTTTGCAAACTGGAATCCATACATCCTGAGGCTGCATTCATTGCAGCTGGAGATTTTAACAAGGCTAATCTGAAAACAAGACTCCCTAAATTGTATCAGCATATCGATTGCGCAACCAGTGCTGGCAAAACCTTGGATCATTGTTATTCTAACTTCCGCGACGCATATAAGGCCCTGCCCCGCCCTCCTTTCGGAAAAGCTGACCACGACTCCATTTTGTTGATCCCTGCCTACAGACAGAAACTAAAACAAGAAGCTCCCACCCTGAGGTCTGTCCAACGCTGGTCCGACCAAGCTGATTCCACACTCCAAGACTGCTTCCATCACGTGGACTGGGATATGTTTCGTATTGCGTCAGACAACAACATTGACGAATACGCTGATTCGGTGTGCGAGTTCATTAGAACGTGCGTTGAAGATGTCGTTCCCATAGCAACGATTAAAACATTCCCAAACCAGAAACCGTGGATTGATGGCAGCATTCGCGTGAAACTGAAAGCGCGAACCACTGCTTTTAATCAGGGCAAGGTGACTGGAAACATGACCGAATACAAACAGTGCAGCTATTCCCTCCGCAAGGCAATCAAACAAGCTAAGCGTCAGTATAGAGACAAAGTAGAATCTCAATTCAACGGCTCAGACACAAGAGGTATGTGACAGGGTCAACAGTCAATCACTACAAAAAAAATCCAGCCCAGTCACGGTCCAGGATGTCTTGCTCCCAGGCAGACTAAATTTTTTGCACGCTTTGAGGACAATACAGTGCCACTGACACGGACCCTGGGTCTCGACCCCGCCCTGTGCAACTGGGTACTGGACTTCCTGACGGGCCGCCCCCAGGTGGTGAGGGTAGGCAACAACATCTCCACCCCGCTGATCCTCAACACTGGGGCCCCACAAGGGTGCGTTCTGAGCCCTCTCCTGTACTCCCTGTTCACCCACGACTGCGTGGCCACGCACGCCTCCATCTCAATCATCAAGTTTGCAGACGACACAACAGTGGTTGGCTTGATTACCAACAACGACGAGACGGCCTACAGGGAGGAGGTGAGGGCCCTTGGAGTGTGGTGTCAGGAAAATAACCTCACACTCAACGTCAACAAAACTAAGGAGATGATTGTGGACTTCAGGAAACAGCAGAGGGAACACCCCCCTATCCACATGGATGGAACAGTAGTGCAGAGGGTAGTAAGTTTTAAGTTCCTCGGCATACACATCACAGACAAACTGAATTGGTCCACCCACACAGACAGCATTGTGAAGAAGGCGCAGCAGCGCCTCTTCAACCTCAGGAGGCTGAAGAAATTCGGCTTGTCACCAAAAGCACTCGCAAACTTCTACAGATGCACAATCGAGAGCATCCTGGCGGGCTGTATCACGTCTGGTACGGCAACTGCTCCGCTCACAACCGTAAGGCTCTCCAGAGGGTAGTGAGGTCTGCACAACGCATCACCGGGGGAAAACTACCTGCCCTCCAGGACACCTACACCACCCGATGTTACAGGAAGGCCATAAAGATCATCAAGGACAACAACCACCCGAGCCACTGCCTGTTCACCCCACTATCATCCAGAAGGCGAGGTCAGTACAGGTGCATTAAAGCTGGGACCGAGAGACTGAAAAACAGCTTCTATCTCAAGGCCATCAGACTGTTAGACTGTTGAGTGGCTGCTGCCAACACACTGACAACTCCAGCCACTTTATGGGAATTGATGGGAAATGATGTAAAATATATCACTAGCTACTTTAAACAATGCTACCTAATATAATGTTTACATACCCTACATTATTCATCTCATATGTATACGTATATACTGTACTCTATATCATCTACTGCATCTTTATGTAATACATGTATCACTAGCCACTTTAACCATGCCACTTTGTTTACATACTCATCTCATATGTATATACTGTACTCGATACCATCTACTGTATCTTGCCAGTGCTGCTCTGTACCATCACTCATTCATATATCTTTATGTACATATTCTTTATCCCCTTACATTTGTGTATTAGACAGTAGTTTTGGAATTGTTAGTTAGATTACTTGTTGGTTATTACTGCATTGTCGGAACTAGAAGCACAAGCATTTCGCTACACTCGCATTAACATCTGCTAACCATGTGTATGTGATAAATAAAATTTGATTTGATTTGATTTGATTTAAAACCTGCCCAAACCAGAAACCATGCATAGATGGTGAACCGTTGCCCTCAGGTGGTGAAGGTAGGAAACAACACCTCCACTTCACTGATCTTCAACACAGGGGCTCCACAAGGGTGCGTGCTCAGCCCTCTCCTGTACTCTCTGTTCACCCATGACTACATGGCCACGTACTCCTCCAACTCAATCTTCAAGTTTGCAGACGACACAATGGTAGTAGGCCTGATTACCAACAATGACGAGACAGCCTACAGGGAGGAGGTGAGGGCCTTGGCGGAGTGGTGCCAGGCAAATAACCTCTTACTCAACGTCAACAAAACGAAGGAGCTGATCGTGGGCTTCAGGAAACAGCAGAGGCAGCACGCCTCTGTCCAAATCGATGGGACCGCAGTGGAGAAGGTAAAAAGCTTCAAGGTCCTTGGCCTACATACAGTGGGGCAAAAAAGTATTTAGTCAGTCACCAATTGTGCAAGTTCTCCCACTTAAAAAGATGAGAGAGGCCTGTAATTTTCATCATAGGTACACTTCAACTATGACAGACAAAATGAGAAAAAAAATCCAGAAAATCACATTGTAGGATTTTTAATGAATTTATTTGCAAATTATGGTGGAAAATAAGTATTTGGTCACCTACAAACGAGCAAGATTTCTGGCTCTCACAGACCTCTAACTTCTTCTTTAAGAGGCTCCTCTGTCCTCCACTCGTTACCTGTATTAATGGCACCTGTTTGAACTTGTTATCAGTATAAAATACACCTGTCCACAACCTCAAACAGTCACACTCCAAACTCCACGATGGCCAAGACCAAAGAGCTGTCAAAGGACACCAGAAACAAAATTGTAGACCTGCACCAGGCTGGGAAGACTGAATCTGCAATAGGTAAGCAGCTTGGTTTGAAGAAATCAACTGTGGGAGCAATTATTAGGAAATGGAAGACATACAAGACCACTGATAATCTCCCTCGATCTGGGGCTCCACGCAAGATCTCGCCCCGTGGGGTCAAAATGATCACAAGAACGGTGAGCAAAAATCCCAGAACCACACGGGGGGACCTAGTGAATGACCTGCAGAGAGCTGGGACCAAAGTAACAAAGCCTACCATCAGTAACACACTACGCCGCCAGGGACTCAAATCCTGCAGTGCCAGACGTGTCCCCCTGCTTAAGCCAGTACATGTCCAGGCTCGACTGAAGTTTGCTAGAGAGCATTTGGATGATCCAGAAGAAGATTGGGAGAATGTTTATATGGTCAGATGAAACCAAAATATAACTTTTTGGTAAAAACTCAACTCGTCGTGTTTGGAGGACAAAGAATGCTGAGTTGCATCCAAAGAACACCATACCTACTGTGAAGCATGGGGGTGGAAACATCATGCTTTGGGGCTGTTTTTCTGCAAAGGGACCAGGACGACTCATCCGTGTAAAGGAAAGAATGAATGGGGCCATGTATCATGAGATTTTGAGTGAAAACCTTCCATCAGCAAGGGCATTGAAGATGAAACATGGCTGGGTCTTTCAGCATGACAATGATCCCAAACACACCGCCCGGGCAAACGAGGAGTGGCTTCGTAAGAAGCATTTCAAGGTCCTGGAGTGGACGAGCCAGTCTCCAGATCTCAATCCCATAGAAAATCTTTAGAGGGAGTTGAAAGTCCATGTTGCCCAGCAACAGCCCCAAAACATCACTGCTCTAGAGGAGATCTGCATGGAGGAATGGGCCAAAATACCAGCAACAGTGTGTAAAAACCTTGTGAAGACTTACAGAAAACGTTTGACCTCTGTCATTGCCAACAAAGGGTATATAACAAAGCATTGAGATAAACTTTTGTTATTGACCAAATACTTATTTTCCACCATAATTTGCAAATTCATAAAAAATCAGACAGACAATGTGATTCTCTGGATTTTTTTTCTCATTTTGTCTGTCATAGTTGAAGTATACCTATGATGACAATTACAGGCCTCTCTCATCTTTCTAAGTGGGAGAACTTGCACAATTGGTGGCTGACTAAATACTTTTTTGCCCCACTGTATCACTGACAATCTGAAATGGTTCACCAACACAGTGTGGTGAAGGAGGCGGAACTGCGCCTCATCAACCTCAGGGGGCTGAAGAAATTTGTCTTGGCCCCTAAGACCCTCACAAACTTCTACAAATGCACAATTGAGATCATCCTGTCGGGATGTATCACCGCATGGTACGGCAACTGCAAAACCCGCAACTGCAGGGCTCTCCAGAGGGTGGTGCGGTCTGCCCAACCCATCACCGGGGGCACACTGACTGCCCTCCAGGATACCTACAGCACCCAATGTCACAGGAAGGCCAAAAAGATCATCAAGGTCATCTGAAAAACAGCTTCTATCTCAAGGCCATCAGACTGTTAAATAGCCATCACTAGCCGGGTACCACCCGGTTACTCAACCAGGCACCTTAGAGGCTGCTGCCTTATATACATAGACATAGAATCACTGGTCACTTTAATAATGGAACACAAGTCACTTTAATAATGTTTACATGCTGTTTTACACATTTCATATGTACACTATCGTTCAAAGGTTTGGGGTCTCTTAGAAATGTCCTTGTTTTTGAAAGAAATACAGTGTAGACAATGTTAATGTTGTAAATGACTATTGTAGCTGGAAACGGCAGATTTTTTATGGAATATGAACATAGGCGTACAGAGGCCCATTATCAGCAACCGTCACTCCTGTGTTCCAATGGCACATTGTGTTAGCTAATCCAAGTTTATCATTTTAAATGGCTAATTGATCATTAGAAAACCCTTTTGCTATTATGTTAGCACAGCTGAAAACTGTTGTCCTGATTAAAGAAGCAATAAAACTGGCCTTTTTTAGACTGAAATTCATCAGTATATTCTTGTTCTGAAAAATTAAGGCTATTCCATGCGACAAATTGCTAAGAAACTGAAGATCTTGTACGACGCTGTGTACTACTCCCTTCACAGAACAGCACAAACTGGCTCTAACCAGAATAGAAAGAGGAGTGGGAGGCCCCGGTGCACAACTGAGCAAGAGGACAAGTACAGTAGAGTGTCTAGTTTGAGAAACAGTCGCCTCACAAGTCCTCAACTGGCAGCTTCATTAAATAGTACCCGCAAAACACCAGTCTCAACGTCAACAGTGAAAAGGCGACTCCGGGATGCTGGCCTTCTAGGCAGAGTTGCAAAGAAAAAGGCATATATCTGTCCAGTGTATGTTCTTTTGCCCATCTTAATCTTTTATTTTTATTGACCAGTCTGAGATATGGATTTTTCTTTTCAACACTGCCTAGAAGGTCAGCATCCCGGAGTCGCCTCTTCACTGACCGAAAGTCTACTGAGAGACAGACCAGTCTACTGAGAGACAGACCAGTCTACTGAGAGACAGACCAGAGAGATGGATGGATGATCAATGGATGGGTACAAATAAATAGAATATAGATATCACATACCGTATAAAATAATAGAGTTGAACAGAATAGAAAATAATATACAGTACACGGAGGGCATCAGAATATAAACAGGAAGTGTGGTCTCACCGATTTCCTCTCAGCCTTGAGTTCTGTGAGGTACCGCAAGAGTTCTGTGATGATCTGAGAGGTCAGGTTCTCAGCGATGACTTCGTGCTGACCTGCGTAGTCGTTCAGCTCATTCAGTGTTGACAGGAAGGCCCGGCATGACGTGTACCTGACAGGTCAGAGGTCAAAGAAAGTGATGTCAGAGGAGGAGGGGCTGACGCAGCAATTGATGGGTCATGACAACATGCTCAAGTCGTGTCATTCATTGAAGAAAAAACAACTATCAATGATTTGCAATGGTCGCATTGCAAAGTCTCAAACTCACTTGTTCTCCTCCTCCTCTTTTGAGTTCTTCTTGGGTTGATACTTCTTTGATAGATTCCTGTGAGGAGAGAAGAACCGTAGTCTGTTATTTCAGTACTGGGTAACAATATGTTGGATTCTTTCTACTATTTTAAGCATGTGTATACTATCCCATTGGGTTGATACAATAGGACAGCATGTAGGCTGAAATACCCTAATGCCTCCTCCATTACTGATGTCCATGTCACTGTGCCAATGGATCATCCAATACTGTTCAATCTGTCAGAGTGCTTTACGCCATTGCCCCCCCCCCTCCCCACATCCATCCCCCTGTTCCAGTAATAATGCTTATGGCCTCGGGAGCGCGAATACACAATCAGTCACCAAGAAGATGCATGAGACGAGTGAGTAGAATAGAACAGGCCAGCACTAGTAGAATGCTGAAAAAGGGGGGGGGGTTATGGTTAGGGCCAGAAGATTTTCCAGACCACGTGACCTGGCCAGGACAAAATCTCTGTCTCTCTCGCTTCCTTCCTTCCTTCCTTTCTCTCTTTAACCCTCACTCTGTCTCCTTCATTTCCCCTGTCTCTTTCTCTCTGTCAGCCTCTCTCTCTCTGTTTGCTATCGATAGTCGGCTCAACTCTGCGCCTATTTCTGGTTATCGCTCTGTACCTGCTATATGTCACACAGTCACATGCACGCACTCCGCACATGCACACACACACAGTAGGTTACTCAATCTACACTGAGTGAACAAAACATTAGGAGCACCTTCCTAATATTGAGTTGCAGCCCATTTTGCCCTCAGAACAGCCTCAATTCATCGCAGCATGGACTCTACAAAGTTTTCACAGGGATGCTGGCCCATGTTGACTCCAATACTTCCCACAGTTGTTTCAAGTTTTCTGGAGGTCCTTTGGGTGGTGGACTATTCTTGATACACACGGGAAACTGTTAAGCAAGAAAAAAACAGCAGTATTGCAATTCTTGACACACTCAAACCGGTGCGCCTAGCACCTACTACAATACCCCGTTCAAAAGGCACTTAAATATTTTGTCTTGCCCATTCCCCCTCTGAATGGCACACATACACAATCCATGTCTCAATTGTCTCAAGGCCTAAAAAAAATATTATTTAACCTGTCTCCTCTCCTTCATCAACAATGATTGAAGTGGATGTAACAATCGATAAGATATCATAGATTTCACCAGGAGTCACCTGGTCAGTCATTGTCATGAAAAGAGCAGGTGTTTTGTACACTCAGTGTATGTACAGTAGACTCTACCAGACAGCCAATAAAAACAGGTAAACCAATTAGAAGAATCCACCTAGAAATGGCAACACACCACACAAGCCAATAAGACTTCAGCAGACAGATGCAGAGCGAATCAGGAAGCAATGAGGCGTGCTGCACGGTAGCCAGGCAGCGAATGGTGAGTCACATCAGGGCTCCACTATGCCACCATTTTACTTGCATACGCACCTAAATATTTGGCTGTGCGACCTGGAACTTTTTTTTTTTTAGGAGCACCAGTACACCTCGAAAAATGAAGGATTCTAGCTTTATTACTTCAAATATTTTTTCAGTGTGCTCCTAAATGAAATTGTGTGCGCCTACATCTTTCAACTGTAAAGAGCGTAGATCAAATCAAATGCTATTTGTCACATGCGCCGAGTACAACAGGTGTAGAATATACCGTGAAATGCTTACTTTACAAGCCCTTAACCAACAATGCAGTTACTTTACAAGCCCTTAACCAACAATACAGCTACTTTACAAGCCCTTATCCAACAATACAGTTACTTTAGAAGCCCTTATCCAACAATACAGTTACTTTACAAGTCCTTATCCAACAATACAGCTACTTTACAAGTCCTTATCCAACAATGCAGTTACTTTACAAGCCCTTAGCCAAAAAATACAGTTACTTTACAAGCCCTTAACCAACAATGCAGTTGAAGAAACAGAGTTAAGAAAATATTTACTAAATAAACTAAAGTAAAAACATTTATAAAAACTAACACAATAAATAACGAGGCTATATACAGGGGGTACAGGTTAGTCGAGGTAATATGTACATGTAAAAAGGTGTAAAGTGACTATGCATAGATAATAAACAGCGAGTAGCAGCAATGTAAATAGTCCGGGTGGCCATTTGATGGATTGTTCAGCAGTCTTATGGCTTGGTGGTTAGAAGCTGTTAAAGGGCCTTTTGGACCTAGACTTGGCGCTCTGATAGCGCTTGCCGTGCGGTAGCAGAGAGAACAGTGTATGACTTGGGTCTTTGACAATTCTTTTTGGAGCCTTCCTCTGACACCGCCTAGTACATTGGTCCTGCGATGGACGCATGGCCGCAGTGATGTACTGGGCCGTACGCACTACCCTCTGCAGCCGCTTTACAGCCGAATGCCGAGCAGTTGCCATACCAGGCGGTGATGCAACCGGTCAGGATGCTCTCTTGGCGTGCCCTCGTCACGGGGGGGGGAGAGAGATACGAAGCGACCGCTGCCTCTTCAACGACTAAGCTACTGCGGCAATATAATAGAGACAATATTAATAATGCTGGTACAACAACTGTTATGGCCATTGACAGTAGCAAAGGTTATTATTAGGCTACCATGTGGGCCTAACTCTGCCAGTGAGACATGCACGTGTTCCTCCTCGGCAGTACTAGCATTGAAATGCCACACATGGGATGTGTTTAAAAAAAATAAGGAATGAACGAACGAATCATGGATGTGGTAAAAACACTACAGCATGTCTGCTCGTTCACTGTCGCTCTCTCTCTCTCTCTTCACCACAACCCCCTACTACTCTCCCCTGGTGTCTGCTCTGTTGCCAGGCAGATCTATCTCTTCCCCCGCTCTCCTTCATTTTCTCTCTTGCTTTTACCCTGCCTGTCTCTCATGGCCAGATGTCATTTCAAAATGCATTTGGCTTTCCTCCTCCTCCTCCTCCATAGAGTATTTAACCAACACACAGACAGACAGGGGGTGCTCATAGGACTTAACAAGGATTAGACCAGTGTGTGTGTGTGTGCGTGCGTGCGCGCGTGTGTGCGTGTGCCCCATATTGGGTGATACTGTGTCATTTTCTCTAGACAGTGTGTTTGTAACACCCACACCCCCATTATTCTTAGTAGTATGCACAATGCCTACTGTACTCTACTGTACTGTGGATTATGCCAATGTGTGTTACTGTGCTTGGGGGAGGAAACGTAATGCACTGTAGCCTTCTGTACTATAATGAAACATTGTGCGTGTTTATCCATTCGGTACAGTGGAGGAGGATTTAACCTAGATTATACCAGCGCATGCTGTTTGGTTTGGTGAAATAGGTCTAATGGTACTGTGCACTGTGTATTGTGCAGCCAGCCATGCCGCCTGTCTACACACTATATCATGCACGGTTTTAAATACAGTGACCTCCAAAAGTATTGGGACAGTGACCATTTTGTTGTTGTTTTGGCTCTGTACTCCAGCACTTTGGATTTGAAATGATACAGTGACTATGAGGTTAACGCACAGACTGTCCGCACAAACATCATACCCCCCCAAAAATGCTAACCTCCCCTGTTAATGTAATGGTGAGAAGCTAGTCTTATTCACAATCCATTCATAGTCATTGTATTATTTCAAATCCAAAAGTGCTGGAATAGAGAGTCAAAACAACCAAAAATGAGTCACTTTCCCAATACTTTGAGCTCACTGTATGCCTCTGGTCTAATTTCCGACCATTTCTCTTTGACCTTTGTGGTGCCGTGGTATCTGCAGAGCAGAGTGAGGTGTGTGTCTTGTCGAGGAGTCCGTTCTAATAGCGGATGTAGAGATGCTAACCCATCTATGAGGTGTTTCATACACGGCAGAGAGCTGTCACCATGTTCAGGCCCAGAGACCATAGAACAGATCTATCAAAGATCCAACAGACATCGCAGCTCTATCAGAACTCACACGGACAAGGTCAAGCTACAGCAGAATTGCAGCAGCGAGAGGGAAAAACCTCAAAAAAGGTTCAAGAGAGGGAGGAGAGGAAAAAGAGACACACGTGGGGGAGATGAGAGGCAGGAAAGAGAGTGAGGAGAAGAAAAAAAAAATATATATATATATATATAAATCTAACTTCCTCCAGCATAGAGGTGTGACGAGGGGCGGGTGATCCAAGGGCCAATTTCATTAGCATTTATTGGATCTAGGAGTGATCCAGGTAGATTCGATCTGCTTTAACGAGCTAAATTGATTGGTTGGAGACTAATTAGTCCAAAGATACACATACAATGATGCACATTGTGTCAAAGAAAAAAAAACAGAATAACCTTGTTGAAAGCTTTAGAAACAGGGCTATCTATTCTGTCACTTACAAATCATATTTTTCTGTGATAGCAGTAGGTCGTCTGGGTGAGAAACCAGGTCTCCTGCATGTCACAGGACTGTATTAGCCCACTTAGACGAAGCCCATAAGGATTAGTCCAGGAAGCTAACACAAGTCTTCAAGTCTCGGGTTACATTTCACCCCTCTTTGACCTCATACTCAGAGAACACGACACCAATATAACTGACTGGGTTCAAAATCAGGCCTACTGCACAGCCACAACAATTTCTGTGGCAAACAGAAGCAGAAGGATCTGTTGCACTCCATTTAATGAGAGTGCAACAGAGGCGGTTTGGTGATCCATCCATGTGATGAGTAACCTCGTCAATACCAGACTGATTAACGATTGTAGCGAACCGTTCATGTAAGCTCGTGGGATCAGACTGCCCGCGAGGCCATGTAATGAACAACCTTGGCTGAGACATGAAGACGTGTTAGTTTGACTGACTGGGTTATAACACATGTCTCCTGTGCACTAGAAAATGCAACTTTCTTATCACACGAGCATGGTCACAGAACCACCTGTGTTACACTTCACCCTCCTTTGACCGACTTGAAAAGATCCATCCAAGTCACAGGACCAATGGCTAGGCTTTAGCAGTCTCAACCGAGTCAAATGTTCATCTTATAATGACTACCCTTGCTGTAGACTTGAAACATGGGGCAGACTGGGACCAAAACCTGGCCCTGGCATTTTGAACACACCAGCCCATTCCTCTCCATGCGGCCCCCATTATTAGCCAAATAACTTAGCCAAAACATGTTAGACGAAATACCAGGTGGCCTGTCTGCCCTGCTTGAAACTAGACTATGTCTAACACAAACAAACACATGTCAAACTAACACGTCTTCAGGTCTCAGGCAAGGTTCTCATCACATAAGCATGGATCTCCAAACCATGCCAAGTCACCTTGCTGGATTTCGAAGACTTGTATTAGTATAGCAGATCATTTCAAAGTATCGGCCCTTGCGCAATTTGAAGTAGGCCTTTTTTTAAATAGCACGATGGGTTGAAATGCTTCAGGAGGGCGGTCACATGTGTTTTCGAGGCAGAAGTCCTAAGTTTGAGTCTCCATATGAGCTGAATCAGGGGGAAGCGGTATTCGCTAAGCAGGCAGCGTGACGTCCATTGCAATGGTGCCACGGGACTCAGATCTACAGTTGTGCTGGTTCAACCACTGGCAGATAGGGATTTGTGAAACTCACTTATCAGCCTGAAGTGTCGCGCCTTGCAAAATTTTAAATAGCGCGGTGGGTTGGAGTGCTTCAGGTGAGCGGTCACGTGTTTGCGAGGCAGAGGTCCTGAGTTTGCGTCTCGGTATGAGCTAAATCAGGGGGAAGGGGTACTCGTTAAGCAAGCATCGTGTTGTCCTTTACATGAACTTATCTTTATAGGCTTTAACTAAGTGGGCTAACTCAGTCTTGTGACACGCAGGAGAACGGGTTCTAACCCAGTCAGTCACAAAAGCCATATTAAATAGGGAGTGGAGAGGCTATCCCTAGAAGGGCTATGACAGGGCATTTCAACTATACTGAACAAAACTATACTTATGCAAAATACAATCATTTCTAAGATTTTTTACAGTTCATATAAAGTCAATCAGTCAATTGAAATAAATTCATTAGACCCCAATCTATTGATTTCACATGACTGGGAATACAGATTTGCATCTGTTGGAACAGATACTTTTTTTTTTAAAGGTACGGACGTGGATCAGAAAACCTGTGGCCTGTGGAATGTTGTCCCACTCGTCGTCAATGGCTGTGCAAAGTTGCTGGATATTGGCGGGAACTGGAACACTCTGTCGTAGACGTCAATCCAGGGCATCCCAAACATGCTCAATGGATGGCATGTCTGGTGAGTATGAAGGCCATGGAAGAACTGGAACATGTTCAGCTTCCAGGAATTGTGTACAGATCCTTGCCACATAGGGCCGTGCGTTATCATGCTGAAACATGAGGTGATGGCGGCGGATGAATGCACAACAATAGGCCTCAGGATCTCGCCACGGTATCTCTGTGCATTCAAATTGCCTTCGATAAAATGCAATTGTGTTCATTGTTCATAGCTTATGCCTGCCCATATCATAACCCCACCACCACCATGGGGCACTCTGTTCACAATGATGACATCAGCAAACTGCTCGTCCACACGACGCCATACACATCGTCTGTGGTTGTGAGGCTGGTTGGCACTGAAATCGCTCCATAAAATACTATCTCTGTGTTACAGATACCAAAGTCCGACACAGATGGAAACTAATTAAGGCATGTGGTGTGTGTGTGTGTATGTGTGTGTGTGTATGAACATGCGTGTATGTGCGCTATGCATGCAAACAGAGAGTGAGGAACTACTAGTTCTATTATCTCCTTGGTAAAGGAAGATTTATCTAGAAAGAGAAGGAGGTGGGGTTAGGGGTGAGGAGGGGTGCTGGATGGGGGTTGGTCAGTAGTCAGTACTTAGAGTGTTTAGCCCTCTTATGGGCCCTCTCTAGGGAACGAGATAAGGGATTTGGGGGGAAGATCCCTGCTGCTTGTTGTTGGGGTGTAAGAGGACTTAGGAAGAATATCCCCTCACCCCTACCCTCCTTCCTGGGAACCAAATCCCAAAATGTGGTTTGATGGAATTTGAGGGGAGGAAGAGCGCAGGTTTAAAAGGGGGCGGGACTAAACGACTGACACTCCCCCGTGTTTGGAAAAAAATAAATGTGGGTCAGCGCTGGCTGGGGTTGATAATGAT
Source organism: Oncorhynchus masou masou (assembly GCF_036934945.1). Classification (NCBI taxonomy): domain Eukaryota; kingdom Metazoa; phylum Chordata; class Actinopteri; order Salmoniformes; family Salmonidae; genus Oncorhynchus; species Oncorhynchus masou. The sequence continues at coordinate 33,714,563 of NC_088219.1, forward strand.
GATACCTCGTTACTATGGCAACGCATGCCCCCAACCCGCCCCCCACCTTACTTCCTCTCGCCTCCAGCGGAAAACAGCGAGAGAAAAACACTATCGTGCCAGAGGGAGAGAGAGAGAGAGAAATGAGAGAGTGAGACGCAGAGAGAAACAAAGAAAGAGAGACCGAGAGAGAAACAGACAACTAGAGAGAAAGAGAGAGAGAGATGGAAAGAAAGAAAGCGAGAGACTACCGCTCCAGGCATCCTTTTTCTGTTTAGCCATCCACCTGACTAAAGCTAACATCGCTGAGTCTGCCAGGCTCTCTGATACGACCTCACTAAAACCAACACAGTAGTGATGTGCTCACTGCAGGCTGAATGAGATGAACACCGTCAAACTGTCATTGACTTTGCCTGTGCGGAAGCATGACATGCTTGTTTTTAATGGCAGTGAAATATCTTATATGTTATAATCATTATATACACTGTACGCTGAAGAAGGCTGAGAGTGAAATGATTACATTATTAAAGAGTACTATCCATTTCATTCACCCGTGAAACATCTAGACAGAGGCCTAGACTAAGGTCATAACTGGGCAATAAAGAAGCAGAACTCACTTAATCTGCTTTGCATAGTTGATTTCAATCTCCGATCGCTCTTTGACGAATTTGGTGTACCTCTCCACGAACTCGATGCCCGACTGTGTATGCTTCTCCAAGTTATCAAACTGATCCTGTAAACAGAGGAGAGAGAGAGAGAGAGAATGATGCAAGAATGAATATAACATCCCAATACAGTTCTAATGTTTTTGGCGCAGCATTCTGAGATTTGGTTAAGGGCAGCCCTCTTGCAGTGACACAAACCTCACTACAGTAGTTGCCAAGGACCAAAAGTTGACTACATGACCTTTTCCATGCGTGTTGATAATGCGGCAGCAGCTTTGAAATGTCAAGAGGTTTAACAGTTCCAGGTATCCATTATAATGGCTGTACCTTGCCTACACAAAATTACTCACGGCAACACTGTTTGTACTAATATTTTCCCCTTTTCAAAAGGCCAAGGGTTTTACAATCGACAATTAGACCTACTCTCTCGCGTTGCTACTACCACTTAACTTGTTATCCAAGTCTATTTGGCACACCTGCCTTCTAATAAGGCAACAGGGTAAAACAGAAAGAGTTGAGGTCACTTAATTGAACAGTGGGTCTAGCTAGCCTTTCTAACTTAGCGTTGTTTGTCTGTTAGTAAAAGTCTTATGGGTCTGGTACTTCTTGGAGCTAGCGGTACCGATTGCTAGCGGTACCGATTCCAAAGAGACTGTTTTTACCAGCCAAAGCCACCAATCAGACACAGCGCTTGACTTACTTTATAGACTGTCTGATATGTGTAATTCATGTATTGGGTGCCGTTGTGGGGTTTTGGTTTTCTTTCTTCTTCTAAACAGCTAATAGTGTGGGTACGACATCCATGGTCCTCCTAGTCTCTTAAATGAGATACTGGCACCCCGTAGTATTGCTGTACACTAGTGGTTACAAGCAGAAACACCTCCACTGACGAACTCCTTGACCCCACCATTTACAAAAAACACATTCAGCCTCCTCTTCACTTCCAAGTAAAAGGACTTTCACTGTAGGCTACTTTTAGCCTACAGTGAAATGCATGACTATGGCCAGTGACGGTGTCTTGTGAAAGGCTAACCCACAATGGCCTTGTAAATTATTCATAGATTCATTCAGTTATTCAACCTAACTGTACTCATCTGTACCTTGGAGTTGAACAGGAAGCATGAGGTACATGATAGTCACACGAATCCTTTTCACGCAACGTCTCTCCTCTGTCATATAGCCTAACTATGTGTAGAATAGGGAAAAACTTGATGATGTTATTAAAGTTATTAAAGCTAATAAAAAAATCTAAATACCATACAAACAGGGTAGCTGTATATATATATACATATATATATATATATATATATATATACATATATATACATATATATATATATATATATATATATATATATATATATATATATATATATATATACACACAATAATAACACCTATGGAATACATACATATATATATATATATATATACATATATATATATATTCCATAGGTGTTATTATTGTGTTAATTGACAAGTCAAACCCAGTGAGCTACCTCTGGAACAGCTGGGGGCCCATGATGAAAAGATTGAGAACCACTGACTGATTTAGTCGGCCGTTCTCAATTGACACAAGACACATTGACACATGAGTTTTTCAAAAGACACCATCACTGGCCATAGTCATATATAATATGTGTTGGCATAACACAACACATATATATATATACATATACACATACACACACACACACACACACACACACACACACACACACACACACACGCATACACACATATATATATATATATATATATATATATATATATATAGTATTTTACCCCCAATTTCAGTCTTGTCTCATTGCTGCAACTCCCCAACGGGCTCAAGAGGCAAAGGTTGAGTCATGCGTCCTCTGAAACATGACCTGCCAAACCTCACTTCTTAACACTGCCCGCTTAACCTGGAAGCCAGCTGCACCAATGTGTCGGAGGAAACACTGTTCAACTGACGACCGAAGTCAGCCTGCAGACACCCGGCCTGCCACAAGGAGTCGCAAGAGCGCAATGAGCCAAGTAAAGCCCACCCGGCCAAAAACTCCCTTAACCACGCTGGGCCAATTGTGCGCCGCCCTATGGGACTCCCGATCACGGTTGGTTGTGATAGCCTGGGATCAAACCCGGGTCTGTAGTAGTGACGCCTCAATCACTGCGATGCAGTGCCTTAGACCTCTGCGTCACTTGGGAGGCCCAAAACCTATGGAATTTTAACAATAAATTATGGTGCGGATCCAGGATTTTTTTTAACTGCATGGTTCTTCAAAATTATTTCTAAAGAAGCTTTCAGATTCTCCATAAAGGTTCTATAAAGAACACAAAAAAATGGTTCTATATAGCCACAAAATGGTGTGTACCCATAGCGGAACCCTTTTTTGGTGCTATATAGAACATTTAGTACGGACTCAGTAGAAGCAAAGGTCAAGAGCCATGTGTCCTCTAAAACACAACCCAGCTTAACCTGGAAGCCAGCTGCACCAATATGTCAGAGGAAACACCGTACACCACAGGAGTCGCTAGAGCGCAATGACTAACCGGCCAGCCAAACCCTCCCCTAACCTGGACGACATTGCTGAGACATCGCCTAACCCAATTGTGTGCCACCCCATAGGTTTCCTGGTCATGGCCATCTGCAACAGAGCCTGGACTCGAACCAGCATATCTAGTGGCACAGCTAGCACTGCCTTAGACCACTGCGCCAAACAGGAGGCCACTATAAATCTTTTTTAATGGCGCTTTATAGAACCTTAGGAAAGGGTTCCTTATAGCACCATTTAGAACTTTATGAGGATGGTTCTTTACTGAACCTTCAAAAAAGGGTTCTACTGTATCACCAAAAAGGGTTCAACAACAGTTATAAGCCAAATAACCCCCATCTGGTAGTATTAAGATGTTTGACATTTTTTGTGTGTAGCTTACAAAAACCATCCCTACTGTAGTAGAGGATAACACACTCCAGTGCACCACAAAACATTGTGCAATCATGCTTCTCTACAGCTACCATCCACTTACAGTATTGACAGTAACAAATTCACCTTGGTATAGCTCCAACAGTCCCCCATCATCTGTAGTCCACCTCAACCAAAGCAGAATCCCTCGGTGCAGGATATTCCCCAACTATCAACCGAGCTACCGTCCCAGTCAGCATGACAACGTTCTTAGTGGGGGTGTCTTTTGTGCTGCTTTAATCCATCGTTTTACACAGCCAGCCTGATACAGCTAGCTAGCTCATTGGCACAGGAAGTGGATGTGGGTTCTGCAGTTTAGTATATGGGCTTGATGCCAAAATAATATATACTTTTTTGGGGGACAGTTCTTTTTTTCTGTAGGCTATCATTAGTGCTGAGCGAATAGTGCTTCTTTAGGTTTGTTCAGTTTCGGGTTAAATTATTAACAAATAATCAAGTTTCGATTTCAGTCTTCACTATTTTTGTAAACGCTATGCATTATGGGGGTTGCAAAATGCTGTAAAAAAAAAACAATTAATAAAAGTCGCATGATGGTCGTGACTTCCCATTACTGCTTATTTATTCACATTGCTTTACTTTTTAAAAATACATCAGTTGAAGTGTATATTAAAATGTGTTTAATTTGACGACTTTATTATTTCATTTCAAGTTATCATCTCATCTCCATAGAGCTGCCGCCTATGCTGTCTGACACAATCACTATTTTAGTAGTTCTTCAAAGTAAACAAGGCATACTTTTATGACTGCAGAATAGCAGCTATCAATCACTTAGATCATGTATTTTCAGGTAGAGATAGCTTGCGAAACAACTGCTCTCTATCCCTCTCCATCGTGCTATCTTCTCTCCCTGCCCCGCACTAACCTGATGTAGCAGGCATATACGTACTCGGTTGAAGGTTTACACATGAACATCCCTCAGTGGACCCACTCATGTGAAGAGAATTGTAAAACATTTGGCTATTCTATTGAAATAAAAAGACATGCCCGTGTAGCTTCCTCTCATATCATATTCTTTCTTTGTCTTTATCCCTCACTCCCCCCTCTCTCACGTACTCTCTGCAGCATGCTCTCCTCTTTCTTTCTATCTCTCTCTCTCTCCCTCTCTGCTCCCTTCTCCATCCCTTCGTCCCTGAAGCGGTGCTCGCCACTCATTGCCAGCCTCTGTGCCAAATAGATTCAGCAGATCTCCTCACAGGGTTTGGTTAATTAAAACACTGGATAGCAGCCACTCGACAGGATCTCACCATACAACCACATAATGAGCGTCCCCCAAATGAAAATGTGCTATAATACGGAACTTCTCCACACCCCCACTGCATCCAAACACGCCGCGCACTAACACGCACAAACATCCCCCTCACTCACACACGCATCCCTCCACAGAAGTAGGAGGACCACTTTGGAAATTCATGTTTCAAGTTCTACCCTCTGGGATCCAATGCATATCTTGCCAGTGTATTATTTGACCCAAAATACGTAGGCTAAGTCACATTACCCTTCTTAGTTGAGGCAGTTGAGGCAGCATGGTATCCTATAGTCGCAGGGGGGGGAATCCACCCTTGTCCAATGTCAAAATCCAACCAAGGTCCAACTCTCCTCTGCCCAGAGTGGAACAGCCAGTCAAGCCTCACTGTGGTTCGGTTGGAAAGGGTATCATTCTCCAGAAAATACTGACGGTATCCAGTCCCATTGAAAGTACACAGAAAGGGTTACCAAGGAAGTCCAGTTACCATTCGAAGGGTCAAGCGCACTATTCCTTGACCCTATTTTCACCAAGGAGACCAAAATCTACCCTGGTGTGTCTGAGAGAACGAAGGGAAGGGGTCCCGGAGCAAGAGAGAGGGATACAGTACTGAGACACACATACACACACTCCTCCTACACACACTCTGCATCTGCGGCCAGCCGTAGCCTGGGAGCATGCAAGCTAAATGCTCCGTCAGGCGTGAGATGAACTCAGTGGGATGTCAGAGGAGGAATGATTCAGAGAAGGGGGGGGGGAATAGAGGGACGTAAAAGAGGTGGAGAAGAAAGAAAAGGATGGGTTTAGAGGGACTGGAATGGAGAAAGAGGGAGGGGTCACTTTGATGAAAGATAATGCAGATGACCGACATCCCCTCATTCATTAGCTGGACAACCCAAGGCAGGACAGTGGGGGACACTTCTGGGAAAAGATGTGTCACAATGGTGACACGTGGTCTGAATACACGACTAAGAAGACACGTTCTACCGCATAAAGAGAGAGATCTCAGAAAGAGGAGAGAGAAGAAAGGGAGCGAATGGCTTTCCACTAGAAAGGGAGAAAAAAAAACACCTTGGCCAGGCGATTCCCACAGGCGGAAAAAGTGCTAATAAATTATGAATAACACTGCATATCAGAACAAAATATCAAGGAAAACGACAGAGAGTATAGGAATCTGTGTCAAAGGTGCACTCTGATATCACAGAAAACCATCACCGCAATTCTCTACTGCCTTGACACGTCAAAACAATGTGTTTAGACAATCAGGAAGAGGCAGGGGGCCAGACAGTCACAGCATTTGTAGTCTCGCTCATCAGAAACTTGGGCGCTCGGCTTCATGAGACACTCCATCTTCATTGTTTCAATCTATTTCTGAATCTGAAATCTATAGAAATTGCCTGTCGGCATCTGCCTTCGTGTTCAAAACCCCTCACGCTGTCCCATTGTTTCATTCCCGAGGAAAACATCCTGACTATGGGGCGCAGTCCCTCTCCTCTCACCCCCTCCTCTCACCCCCTCCTCTCACCCCCTCCTCTCACCCCCTCCTCTCACCCTCTCCTCTCACCCCCTCCTCTCACCCCCTCCTCTCACCCCCTCCTCTCACCCCCTCCTCTCACCCCCTCCTCTCACCCCCTCCTCTCACCCCCTCCTCTCACCCCCTCCTCTCACCCCCTCCTCTCACCCCCTCCTCTCACCCCCTCCTCTCATTCTTTCCTCTCACCCCCTCCTATCCCATGGCCCCCTGCTCGTGCCCCACTTGCATCAGCTGTAACCTCTGACCTCATTTCCACAGAGAACTGGGACAGGCACAGCCGTTCCTACACTTGTTGTTTCAGGCCTTATCCAATCCACTATTGTACTGCACATCGGATCGGCCCATTTAATTATATTTAGTCAAATCAATATACCGTAGGCTATATCACCCCACTCCTCCATGAGATGTGCGAAGGCTTGAAATGAACAACAAAGGAGGCACTAAGGAGGCTAATGCTATACAGTATGTTACAAAAATGCACAAAGATGTGCTTGTTTGTGGTAAAATAGCTTAGCAAAGGATTTTATTTAAGGCCTATGCCTAGCTATATGCTTACCTATATATCTCTATACTACTATATGGCTCTGTGTAGGTAGGCCAGTTGACAAGCATTAGTATGCAGGGGAATGCAATCTGATTTTATATTTAATCCCATAGTTTGGTTTGGTCATCTCTCCAGGGCTGCTAATACATGATGAAGCTTGAGAGTGCACCTCGGCCCGACCTCTGTGCTACCCTTCTGTGTCACGCCTGGTATTATCCAGGCTTCTCTCTCTGCTACCCTTCTGTGTCACGCCTGGTATTATCCAGGCTTCTCTCTCTGCTACCCTTCTGTGTCACGCCTGGTATTATCCAGGCTTCTCTCTCTCTGCTACCCTTCTGTGTCACGCCTGGTATTATCCAGGCTTCTCTCTCTGCTACCCTTCTGTATCACTCTCTCTCTCTCTCTTCCTTCTTCTCATCCTCTTCCTTCTCCTCTCTCCTTAGCCCCTTACTGTAATCTAACACAGAATGAAAGGTAAAATATAACTTCTGTTGGCACTGAAAAATAATGCAATGACTTTGCATAAAGCCCCCTAGGCAATAACCTGGCTAGTTTCTACACTTTTTTTTCAACTACAGAGGGTAACAATGCCCCCATTATGCTGGCCCCCGAAGGTGGTCAACAACACTTAGATAGGGTCTGCAAATCATTGACTACTGCCAAATATTTTGGAAAGCTCTCGCTCTCCCCCTCGAACCTCCCTCCCTCCCTCCCTTGACATCTCAACTCTCCAGAGAGACTGCTGCTGTTGCTTCTGTTTAATCTCTGTTCAGAACAGAACACCAAAGAGCCGCAATCTCCCAGAGACAAGACGTGTATAATAACGGCCCTGTAAGCTCCAACATAGGATGATTCACCACGACAGGCCTTGGAAGAAGACAACAACTTCTGATGAAACGTTTGACACTGCGCCCTCTCTTCTTGACGGGAGAGAGGACACAAGGAAGCCAGATCTAGAGAAACTCCACTATAAGCTTTTTAGATTGTGATTCCCATTCTTTTATTGGCACCTAACTCCAGGTTGGTGGTTTGCTGTTTTCCATTCATACCAATGAAAGACTAGTTGACCGGACAGACTCAAAAACCCTGCTGACCATTACAGGCTAGGAGTAGTCTGTCTCACACCTTACCATAAGTTACAATCCAAATGTTGTAGCCTGCCCATCCACAACCAACTACCTCCAACCCTTCTTTACAGGTCAGTGTTCTCAATAAATGGAAAGCTGTGCCCAGTAGGAAGAGGCATTCAATAGGCCATTAGAAAGAGAGAGAGAGGGGGTGGGGGGGGGTCCGTGTTTAAGGTTGAACAGGTCAGCTGAAATAAGAGAACACTATCTAATAGCCTGTTAAGTAGTTGTCCAAGTGAGCAAGAGTCATGGACCTACATGTTTCTGTGGGTCACAAAATCTTAAGGACACACGCACGCACACACACGCACACACACACGCACCAACCAGGTGGTAAAGATAGGCCTACACATAGGTAGCTTATTATCGCATAGTCACAGAAATGTCATAAATGGGAGTGAGTCTACAAAAACACCATGCTTTCAAACACATCATGTCATCAAGGCAAAGGGTGGCTACTTTGAAGAATAACAAATGTTTTGTTTACTACATGATTCTATATGTTAATTCATAGTTTTGATGTGTTGACTGCTCTACAATGTAGAAAAGAGTAGAAATAATATATATATACACAGTACCGGATACACCTGCTCATTCAAGGGTTTTTATTTATTTCTACTATATATATATATATATATATATAGAGGCTGTCATTGTAAATAAGAATTTGTTCATAACTGATTTACATAGTTATATAAAATAAATATGAATACCACCAGTAATAATTTATTTTTATTTTATTCAACTAGGCAAGTCAGTTAAGAACAAATTCTTATTTTACAATTTACAATGGCGGCCTACACTGGCCAAACCCGGATGACGCTGGGCCAATTATGCACCACCCTATGGGACTCCCAAGTTGTGATACAGCAAGTTGTGATACAGCCTGGATTCAAACCAAGGTGTCTGTAGTGACGCCTCGAGCACTGAGATGCAGTGCCTTAGACCGCTGCGCCACTCTGGAGCCCCACAATATCATGCAGACAGAAAACATTAACATCCAGAAGTAGCATCGTCTCCCACTGTTCCTCCAGAAATAATAGTCATACCACAGGACACACGTGGAGAGAGAGAGGGGGACATCAGATGTCCCAACAGAGGTGACACAGAGAGGGGACAGATGTTCTGCTGGGCGGATAGGCAGGATAGACAATGGGACTATAACTAACGAGGGCACAAAAGTCATTGTCTCGGTCAGAGATCCTTCACATCACAGTAGAATAGAATAGAAGTGTGTCGTAGGACAGAAGTGTGGACCAGATGTTATGAGTAGGGCTCAGAGGAGACTTTCCTGATCATATGACCCGACAAGGAAAAATGGATTGGCTATAGGCCTTACTACGGCCCAGAGGTTTTCCTGGTCAGTTCACATGGTCAGAGACAAACTCCCGGCCCTTGTCACGAGGAATAAGTAATTCCACTAAGTATCACATAGTATTAACAGTAGCGCAATTAGGGTGATTTGGTCTCATCTAAATAACAGACCGGGATAATAATCAGGAATCTGATCCTGATCTTAGCATCTTGAGGAAAGCTGCCCCAGGTGTTTTTGTTGCTGAGTTACCGAACTACTGGACCTACGCACCGAGTCATATGATGTAGCCTAAAGTCCTTAGGACTTGTGGGCCTTACAACTCCTTATTTAAACTAAACATACAGAGCAAACGGTCATCAGCATCATCGTTGTTTAGCTAACAGGGACAAAGTACTTTCCTAATACGGCATTATCTTTGATCTCTGTATGTCATATCTACTTCACAAGAGTGGGAGGTGAAAGGGGGGTTTCAATTAGGTCTTCCTAAGAATATCTCTCAACGAGAAACTCTAATGAACAATAAATCCCTGATCGGTTGGTTGGTTGTGTAAAAGCCCCCCCCCCCCCGCCCAATCGGTCATTAGCTCTTTGTGATGAATATCCAATTGGTGCTAACAAGTCCACATGCACCGACAGAAGTTCTAGTCCTTGCCTGTCTAATAAACTACAATAGCATAGAGGAAAATGTATGATTGCTCAGTAGTTTTCCTATTCTAAACAACCAACAAATGTCATGACATATAACAATCTCCCTCTCTCTCTCTCTCTCTCTCTCTGTCTGTCTGACCTCAACACAAAGGCACAGTAGAGCAGAGAGGAGAGTTGTACTCTGCAAAATAGTTGTTTTGTTTCCTCCCGGCCCTATCAATGCATTAGGCTACTCCAGCGTGTCTCACGAGTATTGGGCGTCCGACCACCAGGGCAAATATTTAGTGGGAGATGCCGACCTGGGTCCCGAGCACACAGAGGCTTTGTCCATTGGACTGGGTAGGAATAATCTCCACTGGAGGACTCAGTAACCCCTAGGCGGAGGGGACAGACACACACACACACAAAGGGACACACACACCACACAAAAATACACATACACACACACATAGGTCTCCACTGGACAGTGAGTATCACCACAAACATTTGCCTTGCTGAACTAAAAGGCACAAAAGCACCTTAAGTGCCCCCTTCAACCCCACCGCCCCCCTGCCCTACTCCCCCCTAAACAATGACTTTACACAAGACTGTAATCATTAACCTAGACCTCTCCCTTCCTTCCCTTCTCTTGATGTGGCCGTTTCAGCCTGTTCTGAACCACAAGCAATGACTCCACATCACCCTGACTAAAACCAGCTCTGATCTTCCCCATGCAATATAAAAAGCCCATATGGCGTTTAGAATGTAAGTTCTCCCATAATATTTAGCCTCCTATAAGCATACTTTTGTTTCAGCTGTCGGAGAGTTTTACTCCACCCAGTTGAGCTGTTGATAAAGTATTCAAAGCGGCCCTCTAAAAATATGTATACACACACATCCTTTTTTTGCATAAACGCAGCTGTCTGAGTGTGTGCTGACATCAGCATGTGTGTTAGTGCTGTTGTTTGCATGCCACGCACATATTTATAGCAACACGACCGTGGCTAGTCGTGGTGTGTCTGTCCACACGTGTGTGCGTTCTGCTGTTAGCAGGGCTCTAAAGTGAGGCCATTGTGGTCGCATATGCTCCTAAATATTTAGCTGTGCTACTTGGAATTTTATTTTGGGAGCATCAATATGACTAGGGGAGAAGAAAAAAAATCACCAGGAATAATCGTTGTTATGGCTAGGCTTTGCTGTAGTGCTGCCTCCGAGTGCCATACCCCGCGGGCACCTATAGTGCACCTATAGGCCTAAGGCTCGTCAATCAGATGGCTTACGATTAGTGTCTGCAGCTTCCTCGAGAGGACAGCAAAATGGACACTGTGAGAGTTCCAAACGTTTTAAAGAGAGACTGTCGATGAATACAGCAAAGAGCTGCTGTTTTAATGAGTGAGTTCATGTTTACGTTTTCATTCAGCTCTGTCAACCCCCTTTTTATACGCCGTAAAATGAGCTTCTCCCTTCTTCCACTTCAACCAGCACTGCAGCTGCAATGAACGAGTGTATCAAAAGGCTTGCATTGTTATTATTAGTGGAAATACTTCACTTTCTCTGGTCATAGGAGTAACATTGGTCATAGGCCAAAATAATGCGGAGTGACTCGAGTTTCGCCATCAGCTGGAAGACGATGTCCCCTTTTTGGTCATGGTCAGTCTCAGCGGACGGTGAGAGAGCAGATGGCTGCTCCCTCCCTCCCTCCACTGAGACTGATCATCAGATGCAGGCATCGTCAGTAAATTGAAATAAAATAAAAAAAAGTTTATGCCCACTCAGCTGTGCCTCACAAGCAATACAACAACTGATCTATTACCGGTGTGATCATAAACCTTAAGTTTTGAAATATAATTTGGAAATGGTCTGAGAAGAACAACATCAGCAAGGCAATTCAAGCATAGCCAATATGCACAAACCTCATTGCTACAGACTGTTTTGAATAGGTTATTGTTGCATAGGCTTAAGATTTTTAAATCATTTTTAGAATAAATCTGAGCAGTAGATCTCAGCTTGCAGGTATTTGTATCAACATTTTAGCTTTTTATAATAAACAAAAAACTAGATTTCACCTCCTTCCTATAGGCTATAGTAATCAACTAAAATTCCAGACTTTGAACAAGCTACAGTCATGACATTTTGTACATACAGTATTTGCATCTCCTCTTAAGCAACATGTTTCTCATAAGGACTGGGGCTGAACGTCCTTTAGGTGCCTTTTGGCAAACTCCAAGCGGACCTTTCACTGAGGAGTGGCTTCCGTTTGGCTTGGTTTTTGCTCTGACATGCACTGTCAACTGTGGGACCTATATAGACAGGTGTGTGCCTTTCCAAATCATGTCCAATCAACTGCATTTAGCACAGGTGGACTCCAATCAAGTTGTAGAAACATCTTCAGGATGATCAATGAAAACAGGATGCACCTGAGCTCAATTTCGACTCTCATAGCAAAGGGTAGTTTGTAAGTGAGGTATTTCTGTTTTACATTTTTTTATACATTTGCAAACATTTCTAAAAACCTGTTTACACTTTGTCATTATGGGGTATTATGTGTAGATTGATGAGGAAAACAAACTATTGCATCAATTTTAGAATAAGGCTGTACCTTAACAAAATGTGGAAAGAGTTAAGGGGTCTGAATACTTTCCGAATGTACTGTATATGCTTTATAATGCTTTTGAATGACTTCCGGTTTTGGTGGGAAATACCAGGTTTCCCGAGAGAACAGTGATTTATTCTTGGGATGGAACATTTGTAAAATACTGGAAAAACATTTAACCCTCATAAGGACCTATAAGCTCGGCCCATTATATTTCCTGCATTTTTTATGTTCCCCACCAAACTTTGAACAAGCATATATCCTGTCCCTTATGAGCTACAATCATGACATTTTGTACAGTGCCTTGCAAAAGTATTCACCCTCCTTTGTGTTTTTCCTATTTTTGTTGCATTACAACCTGTAATTTAATGGATTTATATTTGGATTTCATGTAATGGACATACACATAATAGTCCAAATTAGTGAAGTGAAATGAAAAAAATTACTTGTTTCAAAAAATTAAAAATATTTATTGGTCTGTGCATATGTCTTCACCCCCTTTGCTATGAAGCCCCTAAATAAGATCTGGTGCAACCAATTACCTTCAGAAGTCACATAATTAGTTAAATAAAGTCCACCTGTGTGCCATGTAAGTGTCACATGATCTCAGTATATATACAGCTGTTCTGTAAGGCCCCAGAGTCTGCAACATCACTAAGCAAGGGGCAACACCAAGCTAGCGGCACCATGAAGACCAAGGAGCTCTCTAAACAGGTCAGGGACAAAGTTGTGGAGAAGTTCAGATCAGGGTTGGTTTATAAAAATATCTGAAACTTTTAACCTCCCACGGAGCACCATTAAATCCATCCTAACATTTTTTTAAAGAATATGGCACCACAACAAACCTGCCAAGAGAGGGCCGCCCATCAGAGAGGCATTAACCAGAGAGGCAACAAAGAGACCAATGATAACCCTGAAGGAGCTGCAAAGCTCCACAGCAGAGATTGGAGCATCTGTCCTTAGGACCACTTTAAGCTAAGGAAAACGCTATGTCTGTTGCAAACCCAACACCTCTAATCACCCCGAGAACACCATCCCCACAGTGAAGCATGGTGGTAGCAGCATCATGCTATGGGGATGTTCTTCGTCGGCAGAGACTGGGAAACTGGTCAAAATTGATGGAATGATGGATGGTGCTAAATACAGGGACATTTTTGAGGGAAACCTGTTTCAGCCTTCCAGAGATTTGAGACTGAGACGGAGGTTCACCTTCCAGCAGGACAATGACCCTAAGCATACTGCAAAAGCAACACTTGAGTGGTTTGAGGGGAAACACTTAAATGTCTTGGAGTGGCCTAGTCAAAGCCCAGACCTCAATCCAATTGAGAATCTGTGGTGTGACTTCAAGATTGCTGTTTTTCCTTGAAGAATGGGCAAAAATCCCGGTGGCTAGATTTGCCAAGCTTAAAGAGACATACCCCAAGAGACTTGCAGCTGTAATTGCTGCAAAAGATGGCTCTACAAGTATTGACTTTTTTTTTTTGGGGGGGGTGAATAGTTATGCACGCTCATGTTTTCAGTTTTTGTTGACTTATTTGTTGTTTGTTTCACAATAAAAACAATATTTAGCATGTTGTGTAAATCAAATGATACAACCCCCCCCCCAAAACATCTATTTTAATTCCAGGTTGTAAGGGAACAAAACAGGAAAAATGCCAGGGGGGGGGTGAATACTTTCGCCAGCCACTGTACATATATGCATCTCCTCATGAGAAATAAGTTCCCCTTAAGGATCTAGAAGCTCCGCCCATTCACAAATGGTGAACATTTTGAAAGAGTGTGTCGACTATCTACAGGCACTGTAATTCTATGCAGATGCAGCTAACAATGTATTAACGTTGGCAATGGGTGGGACTATGAATCTATCGCCGTGCGTTAGTGACACACAATACCTCAGACACCACTGGCCCTATTTTGACGAAACTTGGGTAAATGATGTGTCTCGCCACGGAGATCCGACATTCACAAAATTACACTGATTGGCGAAAGGGAGGCGCTATAGTAATAACTGAAAACTTCAATGCATCTCTCTATCAAGCAGTCGAGTCCGTTCTCTGATGTCCATCCATTGTGAGCTATCAGTGCGGATTTCTGGCGAGGGAAAAAAATACTTAATTGTTTGAATAATTGTCACAAATTGGGGGCG